>NW_010190468.1:66100-81017 GCF_000695765.1 Mesitornis unicolor | reverse complement strand
CCTGCTTGGAATCCAAAGGAGAACAGGAAGTAACGTCTGAGCTCCATAGAGATTCATTTTTATTTGCTTACAGGACGTGGCAGATTCAAAAACTGGCTTCATTTTTCAGTATCCTTAAAGGACCTAACTTTTTTTTTTTCCCTTTTTGGCAGGGAGCACAGTTGGAACTTCAAGTTCAGCCAAAACAGACAATAAAACAGTAAGAAGGCATAGTGCCAAAAATGCAAAGGCATCAGCGTCCAGAGCATAATTCCACCCTTTTTTTTCTCCCCCTCTTCAATGATTTACACAGGAAAATGTAAAAAACAGAAAACTCTCTTTGTCCTAGAATGAACTCCTCATATTTTAAAACAGCTTATGAACATCTCAGACCCACTGGAGGTAAGCTAAAGAATAACATTGCTTATTTAAGCTGACAGAATTAATTTTTTGTAATCCATATGTTTTATTGTTATGTTCTTTTGAATATCATACTTTGTTGCGCTTCTTGGGAGAAAACATTTGTATGAAGTAACAACATGTGGAATCTCTCACACAACACAATATGAAATGTGGTTCAAGAGTAGCCCTTTTTCTTCCTCCCTCATGATGCACAGTTTTAAACATTATTCTCACTGGCAGTGAGCCTGTGCTAGCCTCTAAGTCAAAAATGTCCCAATTAATCTAAAACTCCCATCTTGTTACAGCAAAACTGATTTTTTAATTTCTTTCTTTTTAAAGGAGGGTCTAACCTGCAAATAATGCTATGAAAATTATGTGTAATGACCAACAAATAAGTAAAGCTTCTCTGTGGGGTTTTGTGCAAATGTTTCCTCACATTTGCAACAGGAAGCCAGGCAGGATGGGTCTGGGGGAAGGTCTGGAAGCTGTATAGCAAAAGCGGAGGGAAAGACAAAAATAGATTTTAAAGAGGATATTGTCTTCCTCACTGCATTAATCCTTGTTTGGAATTAGAAGCTAAGTAGTCAGTGTTTCCTTTCCATCATATAAAACTGAACCTATATAATTTGCAGAAAATATCCAGAAGCCACACAATGCCTTCTATTTATTAACAAGAGGCAAAGAACTACCTCTGCAGAAGGATGTGTTCAACTCAGAAACCAAAAAAACCGCAAAATAGAGGTTCTCTCCGTTACGCAAGAAGTGAAAAGTGCACCTGAAAAATATTAACTTTTTCTTTCTGAAGAAAGAAAATAAAGAAAAACTACGACACTTGCATAAAAAACAATTAAAATGCTAATTGAAGAAAAATGGTAGACTTTTGGGGAGGATACAAAGTATTTCTGCAAAGCATCTGTGAGGCCAAACACTATGAATCTGTGTAATTGTAAGGAAAAACTCTGAAAAAAACCATCAAATCACAGCGGATGTAAACACGCGTTTTTCAGAGGAACTGCGGTATGAACTCTCTTTGAAACAGGTGGGGCAAAATGGCACACCAGTCTAGCTACTGAAAATACAGCTTATCCAGCAGGGTTAGTAGGAACCCAGTAAAAACAACAGGGCAGTAAAATTGGGGGGAAAACAATCCCCCAAAAAGTTTAACAACAATGACATTTCAGGTTGCCGAGTTCAAAAGAGAAAATGTAGCAGGTACAGTAAATTTAAATACAAAACAGATGCCATCTGCCCACCTTTGTGCTGATCATGTGAATAAAACAAGGCAAAACAAAACAGAGGCAACCAATCAAAACAAAAACCCAAAAAAACTTCACACACACCATACAGACAATCAAGAAAGTAGACCCAGAAAGGATGAAACAATTGACTGCTACAGATTATTTTAAAAATCCCTGTAGTTTTAAAAAGATAAACGACAGATTGCCTATATTGGATGCTCAATACATGAGTAATCTCACAAGAGATGCATCTTGATGGTGTCGTGTCAAAAACCACGGTGAGTGAGAAGGGCAAAGATCAATACAGCTTTTTGGACTAATGTGGACTTCTAAAAGAAGAGAAAAAAAAAAGTACCATCACAGTGAAGGCCAACAATATAGCTGGTAAAAAGATACTCACTAGGATGCCTATATTTCCAGAGGAACATTAGGCTTCTGATTATGAATGGGCTAGACACAAAGCTCTGCTTCATTTGAACCATAATTCTTGTGAAAACTCAATTTCAAGTCCCTCACATATCCATCCTACGCAGGAAGTCCTGCTTCCTGGCTGGGCTGTAACTTCCCTTGATGAACCATAGCAGAGTTCTAGCCATGCGTTATGAAAACCCACCAAGCAGCACAATTATTGACTCTGCCGTGGCCACTGGAGTTGTGAAGTGTTGTCCAATGTGTATCAAGAGTCTTCTGCAAGCAAACGCACACGTGCTCTGCCTGCTCCCCAGGTTGGCTGCGAGCAAGTAAAGCCTGAATGCAGCTCAGGCTCAGGGCTGCACTGCCGAAGATGTACTGTTTAGAGGGAAATCTCACTACTGTTTTGCACTCAGTTGTCACCAACCGTCATGCTATCCCCATTTACAAAAGACTGCATGTAGGAATGTTTAACATTTTCAAGCAATTTTTTGTTAAACTGTCAACTTTCCCAAATTAAATCCCAAACATTACTCAAAGTCAAACTCCAATTTATCTCATAACTAAATACATCACTCCTCAGCTCTAACCTGGGAATCATTCACAAGAAATAACAGTAGTCGACACAACAGAAACAGCTTGAATCTTCAGGATATGGCACAGTAGAAAGGCTGTGGTATTTGCACTATTTTAGAGTAGGACAATATTGCTGCAATATGCTTTAGCAAGAAATCTCTATACCCTGAGGATCTGTACATGCAAAGGACATCCCAAGCACCTGGAGACAGGTGCTCAAAGTGAGGTCTCTATTTGCAGTTTGGGTTTGGTGTTGGGGGGTGTGTGAGTATGTATGTGTGTTCATTTTTGGTTTGGTTTTCAGGCTTTTTTTGTTTTGCTGACTTCTAATGTATGTACAAATGACTGTTGGAAAGAGACAATACTGGAATACATACACCACTTCTGCAGTAATATAAGGTGAAAGAGCTCATCTAAATTCTAGTAGCACCAAAGTAGAAAGAGAGATGATAAATTTTCACTCTAAACAGACTCATTCAACATTAGCAGAAACCCTCTGTGTGCTTACTTAATACTACCACATTCTCTGTTAAAGACACCAGAGGGAAAAAAAAATTACATCCCCGCATACTCTTTATCAGTCTCATGTACACACCATTCAAAGGACAGCAGGATGGGTAAGTGGCCTAGTGGGCCTACAACCAAGAAAGCAAGCTAAGACCAGAGGAATGGGAACCAAGCCAATTGTCTAGACAGCAAGCAAAAAAACACGCTGGCTAAATTTAATCAGCTGCCTCCTTTACTTTTTGAAGTGAATGGGTAGATTATAGCCAGGGTGACACATAATTTGTGATTGAAACTGCTTGTTTAATTGTAATTTAAAAAGAGATGAACGTCATCCCGGTTCCGTATCCATCATTCTCATACTTGTGCAGCAAACCAAGAGCCATCTTCAAAATAAACAGCAGCTGTTGAAAGCCTCCAACTTCAGCAGTGGCTCTGCACTCTCCTTACCTTTATAGATTCTTTTGCCGATTCACTCACTCAGCCCTAAAAGAGAAAAAGCAGCCCCTTTTCAGGCTACCGTAAGTTCTCTGCTTTTCACAGAGGGTATTTAAGATTCAGACTGGCAGCTTCTTTATTGAGAAAGGGGCAAAGTTGGCAAAGGCTAAATAACGTGATTTATAACATCTACTGACTACAATCAGTTGCACAGACTGCAGCACAGAACAGCTGGCAGGACAGTGAAGAATAGTTCTTATTACAGATCTGCTGCTTAAACTCTGTAACTATATCCAAATTTTGATCCAAAGGCCTTGGAGGAAACATGGTGAAATTCCAAAACACTTTTTTTGGGGGAGAAAAAAAAAAAGAAAAATATCTGCCTTTGGTGGTGCAGATGTCTAAAACTCTTAACACTTGATTTAAACCTTGTCTAAAATTTAAAGCAGAATTTGTGATTACAGACTTCACGCAATACCTTGCCCAGCGGGAAGGAAAACAGGAAAAAAAGAAGGAACATTAGTAACAGCTACAGCTAAAGCAGAAAACGATCAATCCCTGAATGAACCATTAATGTAAGTTTTTTTAAAATTACCTCTCCCACCACCATTTCTTTGTCTTAAAGTATTGAAATTTGAGAAAAATCAACATGAGTTGGTAAGATTATCTCCAATAATTTGTTTTTCATCTGTAACACAGTCACTGAAATCCCAGTGGAAATTTTAATGAACATTTGACTAATTCTCTTGTTTAAAACTTCAGCTCTTCACATACTTTGATTCTGCTGCTTATGGAAGAAAAAATATCTTTCAAGCACTTGTATACAGAATTGACAAAGTTTTGCTTAAATTTATTTAAAAAAATAATTCAAATAAAACATTTAATGCTGAAATTGTCAACCCTGTAGAAGTAATGGTATCCTTGGTAATTTTATTTTTTTTAAAGAAAAGCAGGATTCTGTTTCATTACCTTCTCAGGTTGAAGTAAAATAGTGTATTATGATCCCTTTTTGAAAAATAGATAATATCAACAATAAACTCCCTACCCAATGCAAGGATACAGTATAAAAATTTAAACAGTATTACAGTTTGGGGATTTTTTAATCTATAAAAATATCACTAAAATATAATTAACACACTAGTTTAAAAAGCGTAGTCACATGTATGTTTTGGGCAATGTTTTCTGTGAAATTCCAGTGAGTTACAGCAAGCTTATTTATACAAACAGCAATAGTTAAGTAAATATTACAGAACATACACTGAAAACATATTCAAAGTTCATAATCACAAGCGTTGATGTTAAAAATTCTACCTCCTACACTCAGAGAACATATATGTATCGTCAAATTCACACTGCAATTCAAATAATCTCTGTTTCACATAGTATGAGATGTGACAGACCAAGAGCTACTCATAGGTTTTTTATTAGATGTCTGTAAACAAAAAAAATAAATATAAATAAAATAAATTTAAGGAAATTGCATCTGATTTACAGATAATCTTGATCAAAGACATTATATTGAAGTGAACTGCTATGATCACAGCATGTTCCCATAATCATCTCACAGTATAAAATACTGAAAAATAAACACTTTTCACCAAAGGAAGACATGGATGTAATTTGTTAAATCAATACATAACCTCTTAAAAATGCCTGCTAACACATAACTACAATATGCCAATAACAACAAAAAATAATATATATGCATTATTTGTACATAGACACATAAATATCCCTGGTTTAAATTTTGTAATAGGTGCAAATATTGAAAGGAAAAAAAAAAAAAAGAATCAGCAAGTGAACCTATATGGAATCAATAGACTACTACTAAGTCAATATACAAAATACAATACTGCAGATGATTTTCAGTCAATTTGCAGACTTTCTGTGATCTTCTGCATCAGGGCTGCACAGGGTACCATGCACCTGTGCATAATGCAAGCCAGCACAGATGAGAACTGCACTATAGGCAAGAAAGGCTCAAGGTGGGGGGGAGGTGAAGGGGGATAACAATAATAATAGGAAACCCATGTTTGCACTAGGAAAGATCCTGTTCCTCAATGCTCTGTACAGCTTCCAGGATTGCTTCACCTTTCAGTCTGGAGCAGCTACCATAGTGGACAAAACAAACTTCACTGCAGGGCATGGGTTCTCAATGTTTTATTTCATTCCATATTCAAAGCATATAGCATCTAAACCACAGGCTTCACACAGAATAGACTTCATCCTTTGTCTGCTAACTTGGATGCAGGGAGGAATAGGCCAGAAGGAACACATTGTGAACTAAACATGAAACTGAAAAACAAAACAAAGAGGCAAAGCAAAAGTCTCACGAAAGAGCAAACACTAATGCTAGCAACTTTCTAATAACCATAAATTCATGCTAATTAAATAGATTTTAAAAGGTAAGGAAGAGAATATAAAGAAATACAAATGACCTAGTATAGCAAATTGATATGTATTTGATTCCAAGGATAAAAGTTAAATGAACAGACATGTACTGGCAAAAGGCCAGCTCCTAACAGAACACAAACCTCCTAAGATGTGAGTTCTGTTTTTAATTTCAAACCCATGAACTTTAAGTGGATTTGAAATTAGGCAAAACATGTTCATCCATTCCTGTTTATAAGGCAGACAGGCAAGCTCTAGTTTGGACACTGGAAAGGAAGGCAGTGACACAAATCATCCTTATGCTTCCCAACACAAAGTCTGGTAAAGCAGAGCATGTGTGCCCTGCTTTAAAGACAACACAAAGGAGCAACCCACAGCTGGCAATGTCCCTCCTCAAAGACTGCACAGTGTACAGGCTTGCTGAGGTTCTCAAAAGCTCTTTTTTGCCTGTATTTGTTGTTGCTGTTTTTAAGTTTACAAAATAAGGTTTCTATTCGATGGGGCAAAGAAGGGGAGAGAGGGGGTAACCTGCTGCAGAATGTCAAGGCAGGCAAGCCTGGTTGGAGAGGCATTAGTGTTACTGTAACTACTGTAGTAGAGAACACAGAATAAACAAATTTGCAGAGATCAGTAAAAACTCAGGCAAACAGATACAAGTGGGAAAGGGAAACAACGTTTCAGGCACAGGACCACTTCTATTTCAGACTTGAAGAAAAGCTGGCTTGCCTGAAGTCTCACTTGCTTCTTCCAGTCTTCTCAGCAGATCTACTGCAAGTTATTATTCCACTTAACAAACTTTTCTAAACAAAAAAAGTTTTGGAAGTTACGTGTAAAATTTCATTTATATTTTGAAACCTAGAATAGGCTTCAAAACTGAATGGTAAACACACCATTAGTTCTGGCTCTGATGTTTGTGCCACGATTTCTTGCACTGTCTTTCACTGAGACATCTCGCTCTTTACCTAGAAGAGTCTATAACACATTCTCTTTGGACAGAATTATTATCACCACACCTTGAATTAACTGAAAAAAGCAGGTAGGAAGAAGGTGTGGCTGCAGCTGGAACCTGCTACAGCCTGATGTCCCATGTCACTCATGCCAGGACTGTCTCAGGAACACTGCATCCCTCTCTGGCAATGCAAGAGTGCACAGTGGCATAGGCTGCCCTAAGCAGAGGAAACCAGAACTGTTAATGGCAAAGAGGAGCACAAAACTCATTCTTCAGCTTTTTCTTCTTTCCAGTGAGTTCAATCAGAACAAATTCTTTGGCAAAAACAGTTCACAAAAAGATCCAAGAAATCAAACATAAATCTGGTAATCTGCCGAGAGGGGAAGAGCAGAGGGGAAGAGAATTGGCAGGCTTGATTATTAAATACACTTTGTGTTATCCAGCAGACCCAAGATTAACATACAGAGATTGGATTCTGTACAGGAAATCTATTATGCTGACTGCTCTCCGGTTCTGTATATTGATGATTTCAGAAAGATCAAATGCTGAACTTTGTGTGCCTCACAAATAAACATGAATAAGTTTCTCTTTTCTTATGTTTGAGATAGACCTAGTCAAAATTCTATGGAAGCTGTTCCTCAACAGCGAAACAGATCTTCAATGAAATTTCTTTTCTTTTTGTGATAAGTATCTGCTTTTGGATGCTTTCTCCGAGATGTAATCCAGCTAGGAAAACAGGACCCTAGAGCAAGTAAACTTATTTTTGCAATGGAAACCTGAAGCTTGCAATTCTATTTGGTGGGAACTCTTTTCTGGTGAGATCTCTTCTCAGGGCATTTCCATACAGGGAATCCCTTCAGAATTCCATAATATTGGTACATTTTAGCACTTAGACCTAGATTTTACGGTTATAAACCATCCCTTTTTCCTGTTTTAGTTTTCCATTAAGTAGAATTTGCAGAAAAATACTGATCACAGTCTATTCTGACCCTGTTCAGAGCTAAGCATGCTTAGTACTTGCAAACAGAGCTCAAATCACTGCGGCTTCTGAACACGGGACTACCCTACCATCTCCTCACAGTTGCCTTCATCTCACTTCATGTGTGTGTCCTCCTGTGAATCAGCAAAAACCCGCAGAAAAAGCTTTCAGTGATACACTGGTTTATAATTTTTAACTGTAAAGACAGTTAAACACTACAACTGGTTGCCTGGGAGGCCAAAGATTCTTTACCAGTAGGTGTTTCAAGACACTGACAAACTTCTTACTGAAGCTGATCCTGCTCTGGGTGACACTTAAATGACTTTAGGCGGTTCCTCAGCCATGCTTTCCAAAATACTACAGCAACTTGCTCCAACTGACTGTAATAGAAATTGGACAAAGATTTCTTATCCTACTGTTTAAAAGAAGTGTACCAGGTGTAATTTCTTGCCAATTAAAAAAAAAATTCTATTTAAAATAATAAAATAAGTGTTAATACTGACAAATATCTCCACTTTTAAAAATCAATAAAATCTTAACTTAAGGTCTTTAAATCTGCAAAGCTTTTCTGTGTAATTTTAAAAGCCTACTTTTCACTACTATAGCAGGAAACAAGTGCTCCTAGACAGAAGCTACAGTATCAGTCCATATCCAAAGCTACACATTTATGGAAGAAGTGATCAATCCCTGAAAAGAACTGTCTGATAACTGAAGTGCTGCCACAAACTGCTTTGTAGTAAAATGAATAAAAACACTTAGAAACAAGCAAATTGCTGTAGACTTGAGAAAAATCTGTGCCTAGAAAATCTGCATCTAATAAATTTTCTTTTAAACCTTTTGCATAAATACTGCAAGATTCAATGCTAAATAAGAAGCAGGCCATATTAAATGTAACAACTCATTTTTTAAAGTAATGATTTACTCTTTTTCTACATTTTTAATTAAATAAGCAGCCCTTATATGGTAGACATTCTGGATTTAATTAATTTCAGAGATACTTAGCTTAATTTTCTCCCTTGGAGAATACTTTCAAGACATGGATCAACAGATTCCTAAGATTAAGTTAAGAACTACATTCAGCATAAGCACTTTGTATCTGTTATACACAATTTATTTTTATATAAAAAATAAATACATGGAGTATAAGTAATTCTCTTTTTCTTTCTCCCAACCCCAAACTTACAAATCAGCAAGTTTTTCCACAGTAACAACTGCAAAATGACAACTGAAATGGTGAAACATGCCTACTATGAAATTTAGATTAGAGCATTAATTCTGCTAGTTAGCTACAGCCATGTGCACTTTTAAGATGTCTTTCACATTTAGGCAACAGTTTTGTGCTATTTTATACAGTCACAATACCTCAATTGGATGTGTTTTAAGATTGCAATCTTGTTCTATGAGACAGCACTGATTAATTTCAAAAGGACTCCTTATATGATCAGATTTACTTGGCGGTGCTACAGAATTTAACACCTAGGCTTCCAACAAGTACTATCTACCCAGTATAACGTGCATTATATAGAATTAAAAATGGATAACCACACTAGCTCCATAGCCATAAAACATTTAAAACTGCCTTTTACATCCCATAAAGCTGATCTGTGGTTCCCAAACTTGCAGTTGAGCACCAAGGGAGATTCACAAGTAACTCGCACTGTTTTGTGACATAACAAGAGAGTGGTGCTCAAAGTAGTTTCAGTCATGGCATCCCAACCCAAAAACTTTAGAATAACTGGTTCCAGCTAATGCCATCACTCTTAGCTTCTCTGTTATCTCTGGACTTTCATTTCACCTGTGTAGCCATCTTTTCTTCTTAAGAAACACACCACTTCTTCCTGTCTACAAACCATCCTCCTCCTTCAGATTCTACACCCTACAAGTTACCTCATGTTTTCACCTTGTTTGTAGTGTTCTCCCTCTCTTCCACTCCTCAATGTTATCCTTTACTGTGCCTTTCTCCTTATTGTGCTTACACACACTTAAAGTTTGGATAAAGTACAAGGAGAAAATTATGAGTGGCATAAATAAAAGTGGTAATACCAAATAAAAAAAGACATTAGAATAATCACAATTTAAATAAGTGCTACAGAAAAAGGTGAAAGAAAAACAAAGTTTGCCCAAACTGAAAATAGAAACAGATTGCCAGAAATGTTGTAGTAAGTCCACAGCTGAAGTGGGAATACAGATAACAATTTATAATGTACAAACCAAGGCTCTACTCAACACCATGTCCCTTGGACAGCACGAGCCATCACTGGAGGCACAGAGAATTTAGTTCTGTGGTTTTCTCGCACAGTTTGGGTGTCTCTCTCAGTTCTCCTTCAACACCAATCCATATAGTCATTTCCATGCCTAACTGCTTCAGCCTTTTTTTACTTATGCACACCAATGCTTTTGCTTTTATGGTATTTACTTAGCCATGGGATTTATATGTTTCTTCCTAGTGAAGGAAAAAGAACTAAGCATCACCCTAACTATATACCCAAATAACTATATACAGAGTTGAATGCCATCCTACATACTGGAGGACCTCCTTAATACATCACTCCTGGGTCATACAACATACAGGCAACTAGAACTATGCAGAAATGGGAGAATTGGAAGACCAGGTAGTACCTGCATCTAAATAACTTAATGTCATATTTCATAATTTCATAAAAGCATCAAATGTTCTAGCAAAAGCCACAAAAAGCTATTATCTTCCTTAATGTAAAAAACTCTACATTATTCCTTTTTCTGCCTTCTCAACCTCCAACATTTTATGAAAAACACTGACCTTAGGCCAATAACAAGACGAATTTAAATTTGAACAATGCATAGGTTAAACAAGAGTGTGAAACATTCAGTTTTATAACAGATTATGCCATTCAAATTGGAAAAACAGCCATATTATTTTCCCTTCATTTATTTTAAGAGAAGTACAATACACTGCAAATATCCCTCCATCAGAAACAAAGAATTAGGACTAATACACGAAGACTTCCTAGTGAAAGGGGTGGGTGCAAGGGAATGACCAATACACATAGCTCAAAAGGCAAAGCCATTAAATCCAGCTTACAAGAATCATGTGTCTGGAATTAAAGAGAATGTATAGGATTTCAGCATGTTTTTTACTAAACAGAAAAAAACCCCAACTTCTCTCAACTCTCCCTCACTTTCCCAAACACTGAAAAAACACACCACAGAAGACATTTAGAAAATGTATAGCCCACTGTTAGAACTGCACTCTATGTAGCTCGTGATGAAAGTGTATGCCATATTTATTAGGTGCCACTCAAAAGTATCTCACATTTAGCTGTTTTTGTACTTCAAACTTCACTACCATATGGAAGTGTACAAACAAGTTTACACATAGACATTTTACCATACAGCTACAATACAAGTTTTGATGTAGCATTTGGTGCCCAGGATGCGCTCCTGAAGGAGGTTCTGCCACCCCCCAGGAATTTTGGCATAACTGTCTCATTAACTGTTAAAAGAAATACAGTTCTAACTGTGCTTACACACCAGCAAAATAAGTAGCAGTGCTACCTGCTATTTCAGCATCTTAAAGTTATTTTAACACTTCTGAAAGGCTACAGAATGAGAGCAAAAATATAGAAGCTGTATTTCTGTATTCACAATGTATTCCTAAGAAGCCAACACACCCTCAGCTTCTCTAACTTATTTCAACACTTCAACACTTTTGTTGCTGCAAAGTGAAAAAGGAGTCTGTGAATGGAGTATATGTACCCACTTTATCTCTCTTTGTATGCTTCTTCCCACTGAAACTAGTAGGGTATAGATAACTCGGTTTCTGTCCAAGTTATCTAAGCAGAGGACAGACTTCATTCTTGGTACATTATTCAAATGCAATGTTTTTATAACCTCCATTAGCTGTCATGCTTCTTGAAAGTGAAATATGTTCTATAAATAAGACAGCTGAGTGCTGGATTACAGCAGAACTTTGTCAGTATATATTGTTAAGCCATCATTCATCGCTAGGCATGACATTCCTACTGAAAGGACTTTTTTAGTTTACTTTAAGGGTACACAGAGAAAATAAGAGGAGTCCAAACACTGAAATTATCAACACTGACCTCCACTGAGAAGGATGGGGCAATGACTGGCTAACAGAGCCACAATATACAATGAAAGTAACTATTTTAAGCTCATCAGTGTGACAATTCTGAAGTTTTAAAAAAAATTTCATAACTTAATCTTGGAATGTAAAGAACAACTTTTTCTAATGTGCTGTGTGGAAACCAAGGAGTATTTGCTGCTTTGCTAATAATAATGTGGCTCCATTTCCACATACAGGCTTCAAATCACCATATGTACTGCCAAAACGTGCTTGCAGAACTAGGCCATTAAAAAATTAATGCATTTCTATCCACATTTAAAATCAACTTTGAGGATAATTTTGTTGTCTCACAAGCAAAGCAGTGATAAATTAACATATCTTGGTCTCAGAAAAAATGTCAGGATTAAGGCTTAAGAATATGCATCAAAATACCATTCACTGTCCGAGTCTTGATAATGGTAAGATTCAGCAAACTAACTATAGCTATCTGTTCTTTAAAAAGTCTTACTGAAAATATTTAAGCTAGTCAAGACCGTTTTGATTCAAACAGGCTGGAGCAGCTACACTTAAGAGTTATCCTAGCAAAACTGAAGGGTGGTAGGCATCAGCAAAGCTCAAAACAAAACTATTTCAGCTGTTGGAGTGGGTCCAGAGGAGGGCCATGAAGATGGTCCGAGGGCTGGAGCACCTGTGGGGGTAGGCTGAAAGGGTTGAGGCTGTTCAGCCTGGAGAAGAGAATGCTCTGGGGAGACCTTATTGCAGCCTTCCAGTTCCTGAAGGAGGTCTACAGGAAAGCTGGGGAGAGACTTTTTACAAGAGTAGGTAGTGACACAACAAAGGGTAATGACTTTAAAGTGAAAGAGGGTAGATCTAGATTAGACATTAGAAATAAATTCTTCACTGTGAGGGTGGTGAGACACTGGCACAGGTTGCCCAGGGAAGCTGTGGGTGCCCCCTCTCCAGCAGTGTTCAAAGCCAGGTTGGACAGGGCTTTGAGCAACCTGGTCTGGTGGGAGGTGTCCCTGCCCATGGCAGGGGCATTGGATTGGATGAGCTTTAAGGTCCCTTCCAACCCAACCATTCTATGATTCTATGAAAACAAGGCAACTACCTGACAGTGTGTTAAGTTGGTAATCACTTAACTCCCAGCAGCTGTAGCCAAGAGCATGCTGGACCATACCTTACATCACGAAGATAAACTCTATTGGGAGATCCTTCCTTTTCTCCATTCCTGAAAACGTTTAGTGGAAACTCCTTCGATTTTAAAAGGATTAACCTTCCCCTCTACATTAGTCCCAGTACAGAAACTGATAGCTGGCTACAGTCTAAAGGAAAATAGCGACAAATCTGAGCACAAAAATCAATGCTTGCCTGTTTGATTTCTCCTCATTTATTAGAAAATACTCAGTTCCATTCTTAATGCAGATACAGACATTTTCTTTAGGAACTATAAGACTAATGAGAGTGGCAAATCACTGGCTGGATCTTTAAAGCATACTCCATTGTATTAGAGTACCCAGAGCCTGTGTTTTTATCACAGGGACCATGAGAGAGGTCTGCCAGCAAATATAGGTGGCATTAACAGCAGTTAGACCACTAGTTTGTTGTGGTGATGAATACACAATACGTAGGTAAATTCCTTTTATTTGCAAGCCAACCAATATTATTTTTTTTCCTTTAAGCTTCTGTGTACTATGCTAAAATACCAGCAAATAATATTAAAAAATAAAAGGAGAGACAGCTATGAGAACAAGCTTAGTTGTTTGCATTTTGAAATTAAATCTAAAAGTTACAACTTTTAGCATTCCTTCTTCCTCATCACTTTACTCTAAAATATCTTGGATAAAAATTTTAAGGTTTATTTTACTGGAAGTATCAGCAGACATTAAGAATTATTTACAAAAGGAATCACACATCTTCCAATCTTGTTCAGCTCTACAGATCTTCTCCCTAACAACAGAAACAACTCGTGCTAGTAGTCACACACACATCAATGTACACTCTTTTAATACAGAGCCAAAAATGGACCTGTGAATCACTCATTTTATGCAAGACAAACTATTATTTGGTAGAATAATGTAACAAGCCAAAGTGAAGGTTCTGGTAATGCTGCCATCTGACCACAGGTTTGGTTGGGTTTTTTTAACAGAAGTAATGAACTAGACCAGCATTTCTCACACCTGAACTGCAACTCTCAATGAAGTAACAAGAACATACAAAGGGTGGGAGTCATAAATAGGCAGGGGAAAACTAATTAAAAAATTAAGCTATTAAAAAATAACAAGAAAAACAATAAAACCAAATTACCCTGATTTACAGCTGGAAGCAGCTCATTTCCTCCAGGGGAGTCAGAAGCAGCTATAATTATCAGCTGCATATATTTACCCTATCTAGGGAACTACCAGCTCCCTTACCCTGCTGGCAGCAGCTCAGTTCCTCCCAGGCAATATAAAGAGTATTTACACCTGCAGCTGATAATTACAGCTGATTTTCATGCCTTCCCCCCCCCCCCAACACCCTGAGGAACTTTGCTGCTGCCAGCAACTAAAGCAGTACAGTAGTAAATTTTTCCTGGGGGACTGCATAAAAACAGATGAGCCCAACAGTGTTCAGATTTGCAAGAAGTTTGGAAAACACTCATCTACCTGATTCACTACTTCATCAGTGAAGAAGATCTATGTTAACTAATACAATTAAATATGGCTGAAAATACTGTAGGACCATGCTATTTTTCAGGGTTTATTAAAAACTTTTCTATCTATATATAACAGAGGCATACAGTAATTCAAGGCTAGAAATCACATAGATATTCAAACCCTAATTACAGAAGACTTTATTTCGTACTGCTTTACTTCATACTACCTAAGCACATGATCTAGTAAAAACATTACATCTCCCTCCTCAAGTCATCACTGTTTCCAAGAAACCATACAAATCACAAAGGTGGTAGAGTACAACCTCACAGTAGGTACATGGGATGTTCC
>NW_010190468.1:63364-66069 GCF_000695765.1 Mesitornis unicolor | reverse complement strand
CCCTACAGGCACACAGTTCACAGGATTAGAAAAAAAATCATTAAACTTCTAAAAAATGTACTCTCCATCCACACTAAAATTTGGCTTAGCTTATTGAAATGGAAAAACATTCTGTGCTGGCTGCTGCCTGCTTTACCACGTAGATTGGTAAATTTTCAGATGGTGCAGTTATGTAAGGGGTAATCCTTCCCATTTGTAAATGATAATATTACTACCTTAATATAATAAAAGTATATGCAGCAGTAAGCCACTCTACGAGCGCTGGACAGTTTTACGCTGTCTGGCAATGCTGTATGTCCTGTTCTTATGCTACAAATTTATTAAGGTATTACTCCATGGAAATCCAGATTCTTGCCCCTCTGTTCCCAACAGAGCACTTATAATGAAGTCCTTAAGACTAACATTATTTTTTTTTTAAAGTTATTTCTGATGCAGAATACGATGTTAACCATACCCTCTGATAAGCCTCGAATATACTACACAATAAGCAAGATGGAAAAAATCCCTTTACAATAGATATGTATTAATCATAATTAGCTTTAGAACATCAAATCAGAACTTGTTTTTCCTCCCCAACTGTTCTGCAAGCAATTTTCTTCCAATCTCATTCTTCTCATGCATTTTTAACTGAAAAAAATTTTTAAAAAGATATATTTTTCCAGGAGGTCTCTCAATCACATAGTGGGCAAGGTGTGTAGCATTATCCTATGGTTTTGGTCTTGGGTGTTTTCTATGAACGGGGACACACAGCATTAGTCTGACAATTTCCAGATATTCTCTGAATTTTAAATTATTTCTATGCAGTAAAACAGAGCATTTAAAAGAAAGCATCACCCATGCACAGTCTCAGTATGAAAATTCTGAAAGTCTAGTCAAAAGAATAATGGCAGGGTGAATTTATTTTTAAAAACCACTGGTTAATTTCAAGTATTTTAATTTTAAAACTTTAATAATTGCTTTTGGAAAACCTATAGATTTCAAAATACATACAAGATCACATCTTCCAGTTGCTATGTACTTATATTCAGATAAGAACGTGCATCTGTGTCAGAGATAAAACTAAAAAAAATTTCACAATCTAAACGCTCTTCTAATTTATTTTTAAATCTAAACTAGTTCATTGCACAACTAAATTATTCTTTTTTTACATTATACACACTGCATGACTATTATACTTCCCAGTGGATAATTGCATAAACAGAACTACTGCAGAGTGGACATTGATGTAGTGGAGGCTGTAACCTCACATTCTTCACCAGCAGCCCTGTCCTGGGAGCTGTCATGGGGCAGGGGGGCATTTCACGGCCACACCCCTTTGACCAGTGCAAGTCTCTTAGTCCCAAGAGCCATCTTTTACCTTCACTGACATGTAGTTATGTTTTTTAACTATTTGTGTCATAAAATCCTACATGGAGGCAAGGTTTCATTAAATTACCTCCCAGCAGGTAGAGTAAGGCTTTAAAACTCTTGTGTCCCGAGTTTGGTGAAAGGATAGCCAACATGTGCTACATTGAACCCGCTGTAAATTACACATTATGGGGGTCAGTCAAGTTAAAGATCAAGTCAGAGGCAACATACAAATTAGAATTCTAGTTAACTGAAATAGGTATGTTTGATCAGTAGAGTTAGAAAACATTTGCAACACAGTTTGAGATCACTTCCGAGTCACATTTAAGGTCATTAGAAATTTAGCACTGAAGCAAAAAAACATTTTCAAGTTGTGCACACAACATATACTTCACTACTACTACTATCGTAATGCATATGAACACAGGCTCACCAGCATTCTACACTACATAAGGGATCAAATATCAAGAAGTTAATAAAGTTTCACAAACTAGGAAGTTGTCATTACTTTACACTCATTTCTTCATTACATGTGACTAAATAAATAAAGACTTATCAGAAAGGAACAGAACCCATATACTGTCCACACTCAGAGTAGCTCAGCAACAAGTGTTAACAATTGCTTTGGAGATACATCTTTACTGAGCCCCACAGAACTGAAAGCATTTTTCTTTATTGAACCTATTCTGTGAGAAGGAAAAACAGATCAAAAGCAGCCTTCAAAATGCAAAGTAAAGTTCCATTAAAAAAAAATAAACAGAAAGAATGAATGAACCAAAAAAGAATGAGTCAAAAAAGAATTACTCCTACACTGCTGGCAGCTACTTGGGAGTTACAAATGTGTCCAGATTTATTAATTTAAAGGGCTGGCTGAAGAGGGAGAGATTAAGAAAAAAGTGAAAGTTAAGTGTCATTGACAATTACCTCTTCTCCCTATTCCCTCCCCACCTCACCTGACCAAGTTAACACTCGGAGAGAAAATCCTACTTCTGATCAACTAGTACATGACAACCTTAACTTATCCAAAGCAGGTAACCAGGCCACCCAGAAGAGAAAAATGACTACTGTCTCTCGACCTTATGGCTCCTGAATTTCTCCAGCAAAGGATGCTATACACATCTGTTTCATCACCTGGCTCGGTCAGCCTACACCCCTACATGTACCACTCTGTTCCACCCCCACCAAAAAAGAAAGAAAAA
Organism: Mesitornis unicolor; assembly: GCF_000695765.1. Lineage (NCBI taxonomy): Eukaryota > Metazoa > Chordata > Aves > Mesitornithiformes > Mesitornithidae > Mesitornis > Mesitornis unicolor. The sequence goes on along the minus strand of NW_010190468.1, from coordinate 63,523 downwards.
AAAAAGCATCTCCCTCACACCCTGTGACCACCACGCAGGTCTCTTCTACCATCCTTCCTTCTTCCATCACCAAAGACCCTTCCCCAAGCCTTCTCATCCTTCTTCCCAGACAATTCTCCCCTCTTCCCCCCGCCACGCAGGGACAGAGGACAGTTTTCC
>NW_010190468.1:62645-62895 GCF_000695765.1 Mesitornis unicolor | reverse complement strand
CTAATGACTTGCATAGCTAGCCTCACCGCGCTCCTTCCCACACTTGGGAACAGCGGAGCCCGCCACCGCACAAGGCAGAGGGATCACCGCGTCCCGTTCCCCCACCTCCGCAACGAGGTCGGGCGTAACGAAGGCGCTCACCTCGGGCAGCCCTCTCCTTCTCCTTGGCCAGTAGCCCAGACGCTGACCCTGCCCACGCTTCACTCACCTCTGGCTCGGCGTCGGTCAAGGCCGCCCCCCCCGCAAGGCC
>NW_010190468.1:39579-62529 GCF_000695765.1 Mesitornis unicolor | reverse complement strand
GCAGGGAGGGAAGAGGGGAGCGGGCGAGATGAGCACTCCTGAGCGAACTGGGGAAACCGAAATTAAATCTGCGGGAGGTTAATACAGCATCTTAGCGTAATCCCGAGCGCCGCGACGAGGAAGTCCGCTTCTGGCTTCCCGCAGCGAGCGGGGCCCCTCACCGCGGCCGCGGAGCGGAGGTGGGGGCGGGCGTGCGGCAGCAGCGGCACGGTTCTCAGCGAGGTAATTGGGGAAGTGATTTAGAAAGTCAGCCACCACAACAGAAAACCTATTTTGTGGGTTTTTTTCACCCTCGTACTTAAAGGATAGCTTGGGAATTTGTTATTTTGCTGCACATTGGACTGTGAAAGGCTCTATAATGTATTTCCTATTAGAGAAGTAAAATTCACATGAAAAACAATATTCTTACATTTATGCAGCACCTTCATTCCCAGACCAGTTTACATGTCATGGCCCTGACTTTGGGCTTCTGAATAATTTCAGTGCAAGCCCCTAACAGTCTTGAGATATTTACAGGATCTGGGTTTATATGTGACTGTCATCTCCAAAATATAGACACTTAAAGATAAAGCTTGGTAGTCCAACAAGGACTAGCACACCCTATCATAGTGGAACCGAAGACTTTTTGGTCAGGGAGCCTAATGCAACTCTCAGAAAAATGCCACTGGAACAGACTTGGGGTGAAGCAGAGAGCACCCTGCTATTAGAGGAAAGGAATGGAGCTTTTATGCAGAAGTAAAATGGATCACTTTCTCTGGTCTAACTTGGAAAGGCAGAAGTAAAGAGGAAAAACAAACAAGAAAACATTTGATGCCTCAATTCTGAATGCATCTTATTAATCTGATTAATCCTTTACTTTATTCAAAGCTCCATAAAGATGTTAAGTAATGGCATTTTCTTATATATTTCATTTGCCTTTTGCATCCAGTCCCAGAAAGGTGAACTACTTTCATTTTCAACCCAACATATATTTCAATAAAATTTGCCATGAAATCTGCAAAAATTTAGGCCAAGGTCTTTGTACTTGGTATGAAAGCCATATAGCAATATTCTTTTAAAAAGTATTTTTCAAATAAATCAATTTTAGAATGTAAAAACAGAAGATAAAAATACTTAAGACTAATCTTTTACAATTACTTTTAATATATGCCAAACTTCTTAGAGAACTTATCTGAAGTCAGTTAGCATAAAGTGAAGGGAAAAGAAATTAAAAAGATTGTGGATGTAATAGTTCATAAATTGGGGCACAGTTTTGGCTTGCTGGTATGGCATCCTTAAAATGCCCTGCAGTCTTCCAGAACATGATGGCCTAGGTGAAATGTAGCTCTTGCCTCCTCTAGTCAAGCTTCAGTCTCTGTTTTCAATCAGATTATTTTATTTCCTATTTCATTTATTAAATAAATAAGTTGTGCAACTCTTATTCATTTCATAATAAATAATTTCATTATAATAATTTATTAGATATCCCTCAATATCTAATTTGGAATGATCAAATGGTAAGAGTAAAACCTTTCAGTGTACAGGAAAAAGTTAATTCCCAATTCACAAGGCAAGATCTTTCAAGTGGATTTAGGTGTCTTTACCTGGGAAGACCTGTATAAATGAAGCTTTCACTTCCGACTGGGAAAACTTGATACACTGAAAAATTTTTAAAGCATAGGTATAATTGAAACCTTACAGACTTCATAAATAATTTGGCAATGTTTTGTATTAAAGATACTAGTATTTACTTTTTGTTTGTTAGATGCTTGAAAGAGAAGAATTAGTCACCACTTGTACATCAATCCGAAAACCTAAGAGACTCATTGTTCTGTTCTAGGACTTTCTTTTCTTACCATGCAAGAAACTTGAAAGCATTAGAGATGTCAAATCAGTATGCTTTCCATACTGCCTTTTTTAACTTAGGTATCAATAGTGGTTTTCTCCCCATACGGTGTGGAAAGGCCTAATATTTTAAAAGTCATGCTCATCATTATTTGTAAAAGTGTCTTCATTCAATTATTCCAACTAAGTTTGTCTCCACCATTTTTGCCTGTTGAAAGTAGTATGTACATAGAGCCTCTGGAAGTCTTTTCATGATTGCAAAAATGTGACATTAGAGATTTGTTTGAAGAAGTTAATATGGTAAACAACAAAACTCTGCTAACCATATTCAAATAGTGAAGTGCAATCTATTTTAGCAAGAATTGTGTAGAGCCTTTAATCTTGGTTTAGCTGAATCATTATTTATTTATAGACAAAGTGTGTACTTGGAATTTCATAGTAATATATTAAGCTGTGAACACACATATTGTCCTACTTGCTACTTTTTCTGATACCTGTTCTGTATGTTTATCCATGTTTTACAGCAAATAAAATTATATTGTTAAAATCAAATTTCAGTTCTATTTATCATTTGCTTACTACTTACTTAATTTTCATCAGGCCTGACCTTTTCTGTATATATATCCCATATAAAAGATTTCTATTTGAGTTTGCGATTTTTTTCCAATGTAACTACAGGTTCAATATAGCTTTAGTTGAATGATACACCTTAGAGGCTTGCATTTTTACATCTCAAAGTTAGATCTAATGTACATGACATGTTTCTAGTCTGAAGTAAGGAAGAAAATGCCACCTCTAGTTAGAAGAGAGTTTTTTGAGTAAAGCATAACTTCATAACCAATGCTGGACCGTTCATGTTTCCACCAATAGCTTCTGACAGCTCAAGTGGATGTGAATTTTCAGTAGCAGTGATTCTCTTCAGTGTTAAGCTGTTTTCATTTATGCAAGTCCTTAAGAGCTGAGCCATCCTTAGGCAGCTCAGAGATTAAGATGTGGAGCTCAGGTCTAAAGAGCTGTTAAGACTGCCTTAAAGAGCCATACTGCCATTCTGTATCATCAACCCCTCTTCCTGATCAGGAGTCAGAGCAAGCTATGCTGGAGTCATGCCACACAGATGGAGCAGCCAGTTCTCTCGAAAACTTGCTTTAGTAACTTCCACACCATTTTACTTCACTTCTTACAGGTCACTTCCAAATCAAACCTAGTCAAGGGACTCTGTATTGTATAGAAATGAAATTAATGAATAAACTGCTGCTTTTATCTAACTGTGGAAATGACATTTTACCTGCTGTATCTGGCTAAGCCACCTTCTCAGGAAATGGAAGATAACAGCAACATTTCTTCAAAACTTATTTGAAGTAGTTCATTACACTAACAGCTCCAAATTTTCCTTTCTGAATTTGCATGTAAAAAAGATCTCAGAACAGCGTATTTTCCTTTCCCTTATTTTTAATAAGGTTACATACATAGCAGATAAACTGGGGAAAAAAAAAACAACAAACAAAACTTAGAAAGCTACTAGAATCTTGACTATGATGCCCGTTAAACTGACTGCCTTTAAACAAATCAATGTTATTTCAGTTATTTCCCAAGCTGGAAAACCAGACCATAACTATTGTACCAAGCTAGATAATCACAAGCTATTGGCACTGGCTTTATTGTACTTATGAAATAGAAGCCAAGAGAAAAATTTCTTTGGAGGATCAGCTGGAAATGATGAACATAGTGGAATTTTGCAAGGAGAAACATAAGAGTTATGCAATGTGTCATGCCAAAAGCCAATTGCCATTCTCCTAAGAAAACCTGGTGTTGAAAAGCAATAATTCAGGCAAGGAGACCTGCATAGGTGAACACAGTAGGTTATCATAGTCTGTAATGAATTATTTTTCCTTCAAATTTAAAAAAATATTTCTAAACCCAACAACAGATCTAAAGTTAAAATAGATAATGTCAATGAGATCTGACACCATATGCCACACAGGATTGAATTCTCATCACATACGTGTAGGTTTTGTTGATTAAAAGCAAATGTGTGAAAACAGACATCAGCACCTCACCTTCCAGTTAGTAGCTGGCAACAAAAGAATAACATATTACAATTCTGGATTAATTGCCTCTCATTTTTACTTTTTTTGTCACCTGGTTACACAAGAGTCTCTAAATGTAGTCGAGCAACTAAGTTGTATACACAAGTCAGGCCTGCTTGGAATAGGACCATGTCGTTGTTTGGACAGTTGTGTCACCCAATTACTTCTCCCCACCCAAGAAGGGGAATCAGAAAAAGGAAAGGAGATCTGTGGGTTGAAATAGAAACAGACTTAATAAAATAATAATAAGAAAAATATCTTAATAATGATATTAATTTAAAGTACACAGAGTTATACTCAGTTGATACAGTGCAGGAGTAGGCCTTGAGAGTAGAAGAGCAGGCTTGGTCCTCCTAAGATGGCAGCCATCTAGGAAAGAAAGCCATCCTCAGCAAATTCCCAAATCTACAGTGAGCATGACATTTATGGTATGGAATAATTTTCATTGGTCAGTTTGGGGTCAGCTGCCCTGGGTTTATGCTCCTGCCAGATTCTACACCTGTTTAACTCAAGACCTTGATCACCACATACCCATGCAGGCCAAAAACTAAACCAAAGTGTCTTATTACTTTCTTCTCATGAAATTGAGTACTGTAGTATTTGTAAAAATGCAGCTTTCCAGAACAGAAAACTAACTCTGAGATTCTAATGCAGTAAACCAGGACAGACTAATAACCAGGTTCAGACTGAATAGGAACCAGTTTAACTAGCTAACATTAGAAATACTAACTGGAAAAGTGTATATACTGAGGACTTAGGCACCTTACAATTTGCAACAGCAAAGTCCCAAACTGTTCCCTGAGTATAGGCATCAATGTTTTATTAAAAAATAAAAGTGTGCTAGATAATACTTTAAAAAATAAAAAAGCTGAGATAAAGTGTCTTTCACCTTTTAACCCAGTCCTGCATGTAACATTTTGTCATATGTTCATTTAAAATAAAATAGAAGCTTCTTTCTGACTACCAGCTAGAACACAGATCTCTCTTCCTCAGTGCCTTAAACACCATGTTACAAGGTCATTGTCTGTCTTGGTTTTTCAATCTCTGGTCCAGGGAACCCCTATAATTTGCCATGTAGCAGCCAGTGTTTCCAAGGAGACTAAGTGAGAGAAATGCTGCTAATTTCTGAAACAGCAACCAGGGCAAGTGCTACATTTGTTTTCAACTTCACCTGATGTCACCTGACACTACAGAAAATGACCTAGAAAACTCTTCTAGTTTACTGCCTTTCCCCCCTGCTACCCTGTCTTGCCATCTGTTTCAGGAGTAATAGAATCCTTATCTATGCATTTTTGGAAAGGATCAGTTCTTAATCCCCAATCTGTTGAAGCAGAACAGAACGCAGTCTGTTAATACCATTTCCTAACTTTACTAAGAGTTTCTGCATATATGTGTACATGTCTAAACTTTGCTACTTTCTTTGGGCCATTGGGAAGCTGAGCCAAGAAGGTGAATTTCTACAGCTCTGAAAATCCACCAATATCAAGGGGCTTCAGAAGTCTATGAAGGTCCACCCGAGTAGCTTTGACTGCACAGCTGGGGTCACAGATCCAGCCTGACTAGACTTCTCCAGCACTGCTTTTATTCAGCCTCAAAGGGTTGCATTACTTTGAAGCATACTAATGCAAATAATAGCAAAATTTCCATCTGATATCTTGGTAAGTTTATAATAAACCCTGAGCTCTGCCTTTTAATCCTTCTCCTAAGATGTCTAGGTAGATATACCACATGGCAAAATATCCCAACAGAGCTCAATCCATCATGGTTCTTGCAGGCAAAATCAGAACTAGAAAACTTTTGTTTAAAGATCTCCTACAATTAAAAACAAGTAAATAGATAGAAATATCAAAAGGAGGTTACCAAAAACTGAATTTCCACAAAAATCAGAAGTATCAGTGTTCTGTAGCTGCTACAGTCATTAAGTATTATGCATTTTGCATGATTCAGAACAGTCAGCACACTGCTAAATTGATTATAACTGGATCTACTTCAACTTACAACGTGTCGCAGGAGGGACTAGAATATTGTGACCCATAGGAAGACCACTATTCAGGAGTGCTGAGATTAAGAAAGAATCAGATTTTAACTGCTGCATTAGTAAAGATCTGTATGATTTTCGTCAGTGCCGATATGGAATATCAAAGGAAGCCAGAAGTTTAAAACCAAGGATGAGTATGATTAAAAATGTAGGCACAAACATTGCTGGTTTATTTTTGATGCAAGACAACAGTAATATAGTGACAACTGGCTAATTATTGTACGGCATACCCAAATACTGAAGTTTTTGTATTAATTTAGTATCTTACAGGTCCAACTCAGGTACAACTTTCAATTCTTGAGGCTATCACCAACAAACAGGAAAATGACAATATCACTACTTAAAGAACATAATGTCAAAAACTGTAGCTAGATTAAAAAACAAAACATTGCTTAACTTTTCAGCAAATAACATAGTTATGCATATTAAAATAGCAGGTTTGTTGGTTTTTTCCTATATCATGGCTTAAACCAACCATCACAGGAGTTAAGTCGGTCCAGAATAGAGCATTATACAATTGGTTAGATATGACGCAGTAAAAGATTGTCTCAGAAGGCAGTATTATTTATTTGGTAGACCAAAGCTGTACTATGTTGTGGCAAATACTGTACTTTCAGTTTTCTAATTAATCAGCTCCACAGACAGAAACAGCATAAATGTAGGGATACATAATAGATTATTTAGCATGCCTCCATTTTAACATGTCAGCATAGAGGTACTAACATACATGCAGGAAGCTTTAAAAACATGATATTTTTAACCTGGCAGTATTAGTTTAATGGCTGAAGAACAAGGCAGGGGGAACAGGGGGGACTGAAAGGCAGGAAAGGACTGACTGTACTGTAATTATATAGCATCAATGAAAAATATCCACCAAACTGTAACGTAACTTGGCCTGCTGCACAAAACTGAATCAGCTGGAAACATGTTTTAGGCACCTGTGGGATAGATCTGTAATGAGAATGATGGAAGCCACAAATCTAACAGGTTTTATTTAGTGCTGTCATATTTCACTGCACTAGAAAGCAGGAGTGCTTAAAAAGATCACTTTACCAGGTAAGCACATTGTCAAAACTTGTTTCAATAATCTATTTGTTTTTAATAATACACTAGCCTATAATAACCTACAATAGTAACTCAAACTGACATTATCTATAAAGTGTAAGATCCGATATAATTCAATTAAATACCAATATAACAATTTTAATGCAAATTACTCCATTTTGCACATTCTTTTATCTCTGGGGATCATTCTCAATTTCCATTCGTGTAGCTTTTCTAGCGCTACACTGCATTTTGGTAATATCACCACTGAAGCTGAAGACAGTATTTCAACTATCAAGCCTACCAGAAAATTATAGTTAGATTTATATCTGTTTTAGTCATACAACTTCGCTTTCCAATAATTTTTTCAAAGTACTTTTCCATAAAGACTAGAAAGTTCAGACAGGACACCAACATTGTTCTCGATCTATTCTGACTTTCAAACTAGTTTTCGAGTATATTAATAGCCTTTGCACAAGCATGTTCATTAGAAAGAAGGCTGTTAGCACATCCTAAATTGCCAGACTCTTCCCATTTTAAGTCCCAGTGGCTTATAACTTTGCCAAACATTAAATGCTTGGGCTGAAATTTTCCATGCAATGTCTGTGCCTCAGGCTGAGATGTGTTGAAAAATTTCAGCTAAAAAAAATATAACTATTTCCAAGAATGAGGGTAGGGGGAAACTTTCTGTTTCACTCATGGAAAAAAAAAAACCCAAAACAGAAACCCAGGACATTTTCACTGCAAAGCTCACTTGCTCTCATGCACTGCCCTGAAATTGGCAGGGAGGAATAATTTTGTTAGGGATTACATTTTTTTTTTTCTTTACTTTCCCCCTGATAATCAAACCCAGTATGGGCTACTTAGAAACTTTTCAAAAAATTGTGAATTTACTACAACATGGGATTGGAAAGAACTGCCTAATGGACTGAATTCAGTCCCATGCAATCATGACAGCTGTACAGAAGATGTCCAGGTCCAAGAGCTCCACAGACAGTCTTGGCATGTGTTCCTGCAAGCCCTTGGCCCCAAAGCACTCTATTATAATTCTCTGTTACAACACACTGAAAACATGAAGTATGACATTAATGCCATTATACCAGTTTGGTACAGTAAGAAAGGATTAGAGGCTGGAGAAAGAGGTGGGAAAGAATTGCTAATGTAGTCATTGAATAAAATTTCAAGGTGACCTAAGGACCAGACTGCTGGACAAACTGCAAGCTATAGGAGAGAGCAATGGTTCCTTGTGGGAGGAAGATTCCTCTTGACCCCAAGTCTGGACTTCAGTTCCAGCAGCAACCACTGGCAATTATATCCACATTGACACAATTCTCAACTCTGGTCTGGACATTACTGGGGTGTATTTGTGAACAGAAAACATACTATCTGTCTCTCCAGTACTTCTGATGACTTGCTGCTGCTGAGGCAAAGGAAGAAGCCGATTAATTAAAAAAATCAGAAGAACAAGACCTAGTCCTACAGCAGCAGCTGCAATGCCTACAGACAAAGAATCAACTGGGAAGAGAAACCTGGATTGGACTGATACTGGTTGAGTCTATAGGTACAAGGGAAGACTGCAGTGCTCAAACAACCCACGTGGCACACACATGACATTTGCAACTTTGATATCCAAATGATTTCAAGAGGCAAGGCCGTCCTGCCACTAGCCTTTCAAATACACAGGCCATCACTTTTCTGTAACCACAAAATATCAGTTTGCAAAGACTGTGACTTCCCTGGGATATTCAGCTTCATAAACCATGACAAAAGAACACAGGCAGGATCCTCAGAATTATGATGGGCACTGAAGTTCTTAAAAAAGTTGGTTATAAAGAATGAACAAAATTCTAGTTTATCTGAACTTGGTTTTTGAATTGCATGACTCGCAGTTTCTTCCTATTTTGGTATTCTTAGTTGATTTTGCCCATGTTCCACAAAGCCCCGGCACTGCCATGTTTTTAGTACCTTTACCTTCTGTGGTTAACAACCTCTGGTTTCTTCACAGAGACAACACTCAGACAACAATCACTCCAACTGAGTGCAAAGCATTAGTCTCTGTTATTTTACAAAGGCACCTGATGCAAATGAAAAGCTTATGTTTTCAGAGTGTCATAAATATCTAGCTGCCATCAGCTCTATGTTTGACTTGCAAGCACCAGATGAACTAGTTTCAGATCTGGTGGTAACTGTGAAAACAATCTTCTAAGTAGTGATCGTGGCTCATTTCTGTACCAGCTCAGATGTTTACAATAAATACTGTGGCTCAAGAGATTTGGAGTGAGTTTCTACACAAGGTCATGTAAACTTACTTTTGAGTGCGGAAATTTTGGAACTATGGCTGGTCAAACTGAAAAATTATGTAAATCCATTATGATTTCTCCTCATATGCACCCTACAGAATTGCCATGTGCATGTAAAAAGAGATACGATTATAGCATGAATCACAACAGCGACATTCCTTCTTTTTTTCCCCTCCAGATTAGAAGCTTCACATCACTACTCTGAGTGACTGCCCATCACAAACACTTGGGGTGCGAGGACAAAATGCTTCTCTGATAGATTCACAGCTGTTTCATTCTGCCACAAATAGATAAAAATGAGCATCCTGCTGAGCCGTTAAAGACAGACAGTGTACCACATGTCAGTGCTTATTCACATTCAACTTTGGATGGCATTAGGACAGCTGGGATATATCCCTGCATGCTTTAGTATCACCCACAAGTATTCAGGAACTGAAGATGTCTGGTATGTCGTGGTAACAGAAAATTGTGACTAGAGCGGGGTAGTTTGTAGACTTTGAGCTCAGGGCAAAGCCATGGAGTTTACTTGCTGCAGAGGAGTGCTGTAGAAGTGATGAAAATTAGACAGTAAAGAACTACATCTGCTTCTGCTGTAGAGGTCCTGTATGGTAGAAATAAAATAGTAACAATCTTTTCCACAGCTAGACACCTAATCACATGGTTCTTCTTTTCTGACTGAAGATTCAAGAACTTGATCTGAGGAAATGCATACCTGTCATAGCTGGAGCAAAAGTAATTGAGAATTGCAGCTTAGGCGTATAAAGTGCAATAATAAAGCTATCAACTCTTGAAGCTCAGGACCCTTGCATTCAGCATCTGACATTTGTGAATGCTTTTAGCCTCAGATAATTCCTATGAAAGATGAGAAAACTCTTTGGCAGACCAAACAGTTTAAGAACACCATGGAAGGGTGACTTTGTTGTAGAGGAGGGTTACCCTTTGTTATCTATGACTGTCATCCCATGCTGTCACTCAGTTCTGTATGTGTATTTGTATATATATGAAAATTTTGGACCATGTGGGTGAAAAGACATTATAAATTATCTTCTCAAAGTAACATCATATGTCACAAAAACCCCACAAAATAAAAAATTGAAAAAAAGGAGAAAAGTCATTTTACTGCATCTTCCACAAATGCTGCTTCAAAAATAGTATTTATCCTCCCTTCCTACAAAGGCTATCTTGCATAGAGAGAAAAGGGTGCAGGCTTTTCATTTTGTGACAACTATAATAGTGTTTGCATATATCAGAGCATCTTTGAAAATCATCCTGATGTTACTTTGCATTATGGGATAGATACATCTTTTCATCTGGAAGAACTGCCAGTGAATCACACTGTTAACTGCACTTCTGCTTTATCCATTAGGAGTAGAATCAGAATTTTTTTCATTGAACAAATACAATTCTTAGTCATGTCAATTTTGGTGCTTTAAAGTCAGGCATAAACTAGGCAACAATATTTGAAAGTGGTTTTCTTCCTTGCTCAACTAGCTGAAAATGAACATCAACCTGAGGAGAAAATTTTTAGAGTTGAGAAAAATGTAATCCCTGCATACATTCTTTAAGTTATAGGTGGACAAAGTGGGATCACTGAATGGACACCAATTGAACATTAAATTATAACTTAACATTCTCATCATATATCTCCTTTATGCTACCATATATCAAAATAATCTCTATGTTTATTAAATCCTTAATGTGATTTTACTTTAAGAGTCAAGGTGTTTCATTTAGGATGGAAAGGGCGAGACGTCATCACATACTTTGCTGCTCTCCCATTCAAGTCCGCTTTCTTTTGGAACCTATTTTGCTCCATTCTTAGGTGTACTGGACACCTAGAAACTCTAAGAGGGCTTCATTCACAAAAGAACAGCTGTACGATGAGGACCTTTGTTTGATTTGTGAACTTGATACCAGTTGCAGTCTTCATTGAAACCAGAGAACATTTGGAGAGAAATCAAACAGAGAACAGTATATGGACTACAGATCCTGCTTTCCTAGAGGTGAGCAATATCTTAATTTCATTATTTTCTTGTTTCTCTCCTCTCATAAGCGCATGAAAGTTCTACACACTTTCAGCATTTCATAGTCTTTGGTTTTGCATATAGACAATTTGAAATAAGCTTTTATTGTTAACTTAACATAATGCCCTAAACTAGAGCAGAAAGGACTCAGTGCCATTGAGCAGCCTGTCCTAACTTAGGTCTCTTACATCCAAAGGCTTTATTGACCTGTGTAAAAGTTAAATTATGCTTAACTCTATAGGATTAATGTGTTCATAAGCTAATTAATATTTTAGTAATTTAGGTATGTGTATAAGTGCAAATCCCACAAAATAGTGGAATTCTAAGTTAAAAAATGAAGGACTTCATGGTTAGGAATTTCAAAAAAAAAAAAAAGTAATTCAACATAGTGATGATTTATCAATACAGAAGAGTTATGGCGTACCCTGAAACACTTGAGAAAGGTTTCTGTTCCACAAAGAAAACATTACAAGCAGTCATCATGCCTGAGCTAACCTTTGAGGCTAACTTCACTTCTTGAATTTCTCACGTAAGAACCAGCTCCCTCAAATCCATGTTGCACAATTCTTTGCATTGATTTTCCTTTTTTAGACATTAAGAAGGAAATCAGGAACAATTACAGTGTGTATAAGCTTTGCTAAATATTTAAGGAACTTTAGCACGGTTAAGTCTTTTTAATGAGGGAAGAAATCTTAACTATGCTAAGACATTACAAAGGCTCAAGTATCTTTAGGAGTTTAGAGCAGTCCAGCCATACTAGGACACTGTAAAGGCTTAAAGAAACTTTCATTAGTTAATAAGCCATAATTTTTTAAGTAATCTTATATGAGTTAAATGCTATAATCCCAAATTCTTGATTCTTTTAGCCAGTCAAAACAATCAGTGAGATAAAAACTGCAAACCTCGAAAGTTCTGTATCATTTTCCTTTGTATCTCTGGACCAACATCTGCAACCAACGTCTGCATCCAGAGCTCAGCCTGCCCTAAATTAATATTTCTTTGCCACTGTGATTAATTTGAACAAAGAGCTCAGTCCCAAATACTAGTTACCTAAAATGTTACCTGAATCCTGCCTTAAGCTTTCTGTGGTACTTACTAGAAGTATTTGCTTAGGGTTGAGCAAAAAAGCTGCAATGAAGCACTGAGCTGCCTTCCAGTTTCTTGGTCCTCAAGCCAGCGCCTAACTAGTGATGTGTCCTGTGACCCATGAAGTCTACCAGGAGGATGTATAAGTTGTATAAGTGAAATCTATTTATAAATAAAATTGCATTATCTTGTTGGAAAAACACATGAAATTGTACTGCTTCCTAGGCAAAAGAACAGGAAAGGAGAAAAATGCAGCAAGCAGTTAGTGATTGTTTTCAAAATGGCAGCTCCAGGTGTGTTAGTGAGCTACATATCAAAGGGCTAAGATAAAGTTCCTGTGCCTTACATACTGAAGACTTGTAACTATCATATAAACAATCCATTTATAATCAATCTTTGTCTACCTCCATCCCAATCCTCAGTACACTATTGTTGAAATGCACTTAAATTTTTTTAGGTTTAGCCTAATTTTATTTTTTCTTTACGGTTGGCTGATAATTTTTTTCAGATGGCAGTTGATACCAGTAAAAATAATTTACTGACCCTTCCTGGTTAAATACCATCAGGCCAAAATTTAACACGATTTAACAGGTCAGTCACTGTAAATATAAACCCCTGACTGTGCAATCAGTAAGCCAAAGGGACTTTGAGGATAAAGGCAATGTTCCAGGAAAATTTATAGAACTAAGTTAACCAAATTAATTTAAAGTATTATGTCACAGTGATATAGGTGAGAAAATACATGTATTTATTACAGACCAGTAATTTTCTTGACATTTTAATAATTACTGCAGGAAAGAGGGAGCTTTTAAAACCACCTAATAAATTTGAGTATACTGATCCTTTACACTGCTGCGTTTAAGTCTTACCAATAGCAGAAGATCTCCATATACATAATTTCATTAGTGGCAATGTTATGTTTGTGTTTTCTGACTTCTCGTGGAAAACTGGTTTACGTCCAATAGGCAGTAAATTTTGGCTGCCACTCACGGGTTAAAATTCTACTGGCTTCTTGATGTAGAAGGGCTCTATATAGCAAGGCCTTAAATTTGTAGGATAGAATAATCTCTCAGAACAACTATGGCTATATTGCCAGTGGAAGGCCAAACTGCAGTTTTACAGCTTTGAAATCAAACAGAGGACATTACTGTAGAGCAGTTATGCTTCTTATGAAATACTAAACCAGGTTTGAGGGGGGTTTTTGTTTGTATTTATATGCTACAGAATCACCTTAAGCAGCCGCAGCTCACAGCTAGATGTTGTAAAGCCTAGTTCAGATGTTTGGTGTGGCATAATGCAGGGGAACAAACAGATGATGGATGAAAAAACAGGAGGTACCACACAGTTTCTGTGACTATGAAAGACGGTGAATAGACAATTTTAAGGCCTAACAAGGAAAAAAGAATCTGAAAGAAAACTTTGTAACGTTAGGCCTGTTTGAGGCAATTCTCAGCTGAAGAGTTGGGAGGAACATAAACAAGTGAACCAAAGGGCATCCAGAGAAAGGAATTTGGTTGTGGAGCCACACCGAAGGCTCTAATTGAGGGAGGAAGACAAGGAGGCCAGCAAACAGAGATTCAAAGTCTGGATAAGACATTGTAGCTTGCACATTTTAGACTTACTGAAGTGGCTCTACATGGCCCCAGAGTTGGTGTTACCAGCTACAAGTACTCAAAAGTGACAGTTGGTCTTCAAAATATGATGACTGAAAAATAATTATATCTGTAAAAATAAAGATCTTATGTCCTTTTTTTGATTACTATCTGTATGTTCAGAAACAAGTCAAAATTGTGTCCAACTTTTTCCTCTACAGCCATAAAAATTAGAAATGTTTAAATAAATGACATTTCTGTCTTCTGTCACATAAGTTCAAGTGCTGGGATAAATCTGCCACTTCCATGCCTATGACCTAATCTGTCTAATTTCTTCCTGTATCAGTCAGTTTTACTGGAACAAACTGTAATTATGCCCTTCATTTAATGTTTGCTGTTGCCTGAGTAACTCAACTTAATAGTGCAATTGCCATGTATCTAACCAATCACTACTACTTGGACAAGACCTGTCTCAGGCCTACCCAAGTGTCATGGTTTAACCCCAGGCAGCAAGCAAGCATGACAGAGTCACTTATTCACTCCCTGCCCTGCAGTGGGATAGGGAGCAGAATCAGAACAAAGTGAGAAAACTTGTGGGTTGAGACAAAGACAGTTTAATAGGACAGCAAATGAAGGAATAATAATAATAAATAATAGTAATAGAACATACAAAACTAGTAATGCATGGTACGATTGCTTACCATTTGCTGAATGTCACACTGACAATCCTGAGCAGCAATCTCAGCCTCCCAGACAACTCCCCTGAGTTTATATAGTGAGCATAACATTATATAGTATGGAATATCGCTTTGGCCAGTTTGGATCAGCTGTCCTGGCTATGCTCCCTCCCAGCTTCTTGTGAACCTCCTCACTGGCAGAGCATGGGAAGCTGAAAAGTCCTTGAGTTGCTATAAACACTACTTAGCAACAACTAAAACATCAGTGTGTTATCAACATTACTCTCATAGTAAATCTAAACTACAGCATTATATCAGCTGCTAGGAAGACAATTAACTCTAGCTCAGCTGAAACTGAAACCAGGACACTGAAGCAAGAGAAGGATTATTATTACTCTTTATTATAATTCATAACTAGAATATTATTTCTTTTCATCCAGCAACTTATAGGTCCCAAAAAGCTATTGAAATCTAAGAAAATATTGATGGATTTTAAACAAAAGCATTTTGATAATTAAATAAAAAAATATATAGTGCTCCTTATGGCATCAATTTTAAGTCACCTTTCTGAATACTTTTCTATGTATATGCTTTTTATATGCTTATTACCAATACAGAGCCTAGGGCTGCTGGTCTTTTGGACAGCTATTGCTGCTATTGCAGTGTTTGTCCTATAGCTTTGAGAAGAAGGTATTGGAGATGAACAGGTCCTGGTAGACTGGATTCTTTTTCTTCCCTTCAACCTCATTATACCAAAGGAATAACATCTACAAAAGGAATAACATCTCCCAGATATACCAGATACTGTATTTGCATATCCAGTGCTGATGTGTTTGGAAATTTGTAGTTAACAAAGAAAAGTTGCGGCCTGATATCTACTGAGTCAGTGTCTATGTCAAATTAGTTGTTTCACAGTAGGAGCTACTCAACAGGTACCAAGGTTGAAATGAGTAAGAGTCTGTGAAGGCTATTCTGTTAAAATAAATTGGTAACTTTCTGCATTTAACAATTTGCAATTAAACATCAGAGTAGCTGTTGCTATAAACCCACTATGCATTTGTTTTCTGTTTGCACTCAGTAGGCCTCATTTAAGTCATTACTGTTGCCTGTGTTCAGTAACAAGAGACAAATAAAGAGCTTCTTTATTTTCAAAAAGGTTGCTGGTTGTGTTTCTACTTCTAATACAAAAATATGTACTGTGAATTCTTGATCTGTTTCATTATTTTGACAGCTTTCATACCTCCTGACAGCTATTTATAAAATAAAGGTGGGGGTTTTTTTCATGGCCTGATGACTTTTCCCAGCTATTTGCTAGTTATCTGATGCCACAAGGAAAATAATTAATGAATAGTCTACAGGCCTAATGAATTTGAATGTATACTTACATTCTAATGAAGCCCATAGGTCTTAGACACAGAGTTGAGTACTTAGCTGTGTGTCTACATAAAAAACCCCAGAATTAAAAGAAGAATGCAAGCTTAAAACTTAAATATATTCACAATTCACATTTTCAGAAGTAATCTCTCAAAATATGTATATATTTTTCCAGGGATATTGTATTTACTTAACAGTTGTATTTAATTCTGAACTTATATGTTTGTGACATATTAGAGAACCACTTTCACACCTTCTTCTCTACCCCATTTTATATATGTGCAGAAAGGGAGTAATCTATTGACAAACACATATAATAAGGCTTGCAATACTTTTATAATAAGTAGGCATGCTTTACAACTTCTGTAACTCCACAATGTTTTAATAGGCAGTGCTAGCCTATTCTGTTTTTTTCTAGCAGACTTATGTTAAAGAAACAAACTTACATTTGTGCAATTTGCACAAGCGAAAAGCAAGTGGAGCTGATGCTAAACTCTTGTGCTGGTGTTAAAATAAATAAGCAGTATTGCTCCTATTCCAAGAATGCTATAGTAAATAAAACATAGCAATACAGTGAAGTGCACTGCTGTGTCTGCTGGGATGCTCCCCTCTTGTCTTCTATCACCAGCCAGCCAAGGGAGCTGCCTTTAAGTGTCCAACAGATAAACAAGTATGGTTGAAAAAACTTTAAAAGAAATTATCTTCATTTATATGCAGTACTATCTGGACCCTAACCCACTTCTCTGCCTCAACCTGTTGTTGGTCTACCCCATCTTGCTTTATTCCGTGTCTTGCAGCTGAGGGCCAAGGTAGAGCATAGCTCTATACGACCCTCAGAAAGCTGGTTTGTTCCTGCATCAGGCACCAGGTAATCAGATCTGTAAGAATATCAGAAACAGTTCAGGCCATGGATAGTAATGTGGCCCTTGTTTCCCCTCAGCAATGCCTTCCTCACAACTCCCACTTCCCGCTGTGCTGCTACTATGCCTCACACATCAACCAAAGGTCCTACATGCCTGCTTGGCTCCCATTTGCCTTTCTTAGAGGGGAAGCTGCCTGAAGCTGCTAACATGTGTCTTTTTATGCTGTTTGGGCAGGCAGCACTCAGGCTTGGTGAAGACTGACCTAGAAGGACCAGAGTTACTGCTTTTTGGTGAGGATTTACACTTCTGGGCCATGATCATGAGGAGTTTGTGCCCCATCTGTGATGCAGTGTGGGCTCTCCAGCAGCATCTAGAAGACCAGCATTGTGGGCATGGGCTCAAGCATCCATGTTGCTGGAGGAAGAAAAGAAGAGTAGGATCTCAGAAATATTATAAAAACAGTCATCAAAGTGGCCATTAAGAATCTGTGT
Organism: Mesitornis unicolor; assembly: GCF_000695765.1. Classification (NCBI taxonomy): domain Eukaryota; kingdom Metazoa; phylum Chordata; class Aves; order Mesitornithiformes; family Mesitornithidae; genus Mesitornis; species Mesitornis unicolor. The sequence goes on along the minus strand of NW_010190468.1, from coordinate 45,129 downwards.
TAATTAAAGATCGGCTATGCTGTTTATCCCTGATAGGTATCTGTTGTACATTATTTGTTCATTCTGCTCCGTAAGTGCTGTAAATAGCATGACCAACCAGTTAATTCATATAACGATGCTTATATAATCTTCTTTGTAAATACAGCCAGATAGGGATAATATCATTCCTGGAGCTAGCGTATTTCAGGAATTATGTCAGCCAGTTCTATTTATATTACCCAGCAAAACTATTTTCTCAAAGTACAGTGACAGGCAATGAGACACATCAACACACACAAGCCTGCAAGATGTACACATCTGCCTGTTAGGTCCCTAACCCTTAAATTGGTGAGACAGGTTTAGATTGCCTTGCTAAAGTTGCATTTTTTACTTTTTTTTCCTGTATCACTAACATTTGGAAACTATTACACAAACCATAACTCACATGATAATGGAACAGTGTGGCTAATCTTAGTTCCCTGAATAAGACTCATTTGTTTAACACCAATATTGAAGGAGTTGGGGTAAGGGAACACTCTGTCTGGAAAGGAAGAAATTGCACATGTGAAGACTTCAGGTGCATCACATCACACAATTTTAACCTAAAGAAGAACTTTATGTCAAGAAAATCCAAAACCAAATAACAAAAACCACGTAGCGTCTCTGTTTAGCTAAACAAAAAAGTCTTCACTTCTAGAAGTCCAGGATCATTCAACTGACTTTACATAAATGTATACGACTGTGGCCTTCTTCATTCTTCTTCGTCAGATTCCAACATGAATGTGGAGCTGGAGACAAATGGAAGTGTCACCTCCAGTCAGGACTGCAATAAACTAAAAAAAACCCCTTTTTTTATAAGTGAGGTTGGCATGAATGTGGCAAGTCATCAGACCTTTATTGTCTTTTCAACTGCACCGGAGGTGTGGAAAACAATCCGTTTAAGACAATGTGGCAAACAAAGACCTTGTGGTGACGCGGGGGTTAATTACAAACAACAGAGGTTCATTAGACATTCCAGAATGTTGTTCTCTCACACAAAAGGCGCTCTCACTTGTTAAATGTCTAGCCTAGACTATCAGAAATTGCATTACACTTGCTGCCCCTCCCCTTATTCCCGGACTTTCTTACCCTGGCCTTTTTTTTCCCCCCTGTCTTCCCATCTCTATTGAAAGATAGTAATTAAACACTAAAGCCTCTCAGTTTCTGCAGCACTGCAGGGGAACTCCTCCCTGTAATAAGCTCCAATTACTGGCTGCGACTGCAGCTGATGAAGGATTATCCTCTCACTCAGCTACGGCAAGCTCTAGAGTATAATCTTCAATTAGTTCAATTCATGTAGCACACTGGCAGGCAGGCCACTACGTTTCCCACGACTTACACAAACAGCCTTTCTTTGACACCCCCCAACTCTGCACAGATGGTCCCAGGACTGTCTGTTGCAAAGTTCAGTGCATCTGGCCCCTAAACCCACCTAATGCAGGCAGCAAAACAAAGACTGGGACTCAAGTGCTCTACAGTACCTATTTGTTTCAGTAACAGCAGGCTTGCTTTTTTTTTTCTTCAATAAAAGAAAGATAAATTATTCAAGGAGTCAGAAAACAGGTGGATAAACAAAAAACAACCAACAAATATTCTGGAGCAACAATATAAATCACTTCAAGTCATTTTAACTATGTTCAAATTTAAAAAAAAAAAAAACAAAACCAAACCACAATAATTTTATACTAATATAAATTCTGCGGCTGCAACAGGCAAAACCAAGGAGGGCAAAATTAAAACTATAAGTCTATTTTAACTCTTTCCTTTTGTGCTTGGGTATTGCAGATATCCTCAAGAAATAACTGATTTTTTTCTTTCTTCAGCATGTCTGTTCAATACTTGGAACAAAGAATGTTGTGGACCCAGATTTAGTATGAGCTCTGACTTCTTGCCTCAGCATCCTGATATTCTCTATGGTCTATGTATCAATTTACGCTTAATTGCCGTAATTGCTGAGTGTAAAAATAAACATGGTGTTACTTATTTAAAGAAAATATTGAAAGGAGGTAAAGTTTAATTAGTTCTTGGTCTGCATTTATCTATGTTTTTGATACTAGAAGATTTGCTGTATGGCAGCTAAAAATAATAATTAGACTAAAACAGATTAGTTCCACTGACATCATCATCTCATACACTGAATAATTCCATTGCGGCTACCTTCACTTGAGAGGAGCTGCCAGGACTGTAAGGAAAGCTGTGCAGGCATGTTGCTCCTAACACCTGCTTTTATGGCCTAGTATTTACATCTGTCAGATGCAATTTCCACTGCTGCCTCCATGTGGCTGCCTAAGCAGAAAGAGAAAGGGACTTTTTTTTCCAAAATGGGGGCTTGTCTTCACCTGTAAAGAGGCTGTGTAGCCTTGCTGGATGAATTACAGCAGATAGTTAGCCATGCCATTAAAAAACAATGCCGCAATGGTACCTGCATTGGCACTGCTTTCCCACATGGATGTGGAGGCCTCCATTTCCAAGCCTATAGGTCAAAGTAATTTAGCAATATAAAGATAGTCTTTCAAAAAATCCATTCTACTTTAGTAACAAATGCCAAGTGTGCATTTCAAAAAGATTCCTTATCTCAGGGCCTCTGTTTCCAGGATCCTAAGGAGCAGCATTGAACCAAAGCATGGCAACTTCTCCAACATAAGAGATTTGATGCACTTAAGGTACGTAGGCTCTGTGTCCTCAAACTTGGAAAAGAACTTGAATGTCTGAAAGTGTATCAGTTTGTTTTGTTGCTTTTTTTCCACTACATTAATTGGGATTTAATAAAAGAGATTAATTTCTAAAGGTTATTTCTATCACTTATTTTATGCTGAGGAGGTTATCACTATATACACTTCAATTAAAAAAAACAAACACCAAACAACTTTAAAAAAGCCAAAACCCAAAACAAGATAAACCTCCCATATTCGTTTTAGGTGGGCTGTTTATTTCAGTCAGCGTGGCAAGAAAGCCAGAAGTAAAGTATAGGTCCCAGTTTGTGAAATGCAAAATACCTCATACAAGACACCTGGAGAGGGACTTTTTACAAGAGCATGTAGTGATAGGACAAGGCATAATGGTTTCAAACTGGAAGAGGGTAGATTTAGACTAGATATTAGAAAGAAATTCTTCACTATGAATATGGTGAGACATTGGAACAAGTTGCTCAGGGAAGTTGTGGATGCCCCTTCCCTGGAAGTGTTCAAGGCCAGGTTGGGCAGGGCTTTGGGCAACCTGGTCTGGTGGGAGGTGTCCCTGCCCATGGCAGGGGCTTGGAACTGTATGGTCTCTAAGGTTTCTTTCAATTCAAACCAATCTATGATTCATACAACTTTCAAGTAAATGCTCTCTAGCTGTTCTTCACTCTTCCACTGCTCCAACTCTTCAAATTATACATAGAGAATAAAAGAAATAAGTATCAGTCATTGCCCTAAGGAACATTTAGTTTGTAAAGGTGTTTTTAAGGATGGAGTTGTATTTGCTGTAATTCTGACTTAAGACTTCAGATGCTCTAGGTTAGTACTGTGTAAACATATGCACAACTTTCAGACAGAAGCAGAATACTAATAATGAGGATCTGAAAGAGAACACCCTTCCTAATTCCTGTAGACCCAGGAGTTGAAGGAATCTAAGTTGTCGATTTCTAATATTTGGGGGGTGGGGTGGGGGGAGGTGTAAATCAAGGCATCCTGCAACTATGAAAACAAGCAAATGTAAAAGAAAAATATTTGATAAAGTTAATTTTTTTTTCTGTAAGTTCCCAGCAAAAAGAAAAGAAAAGAAAAGAAAACAAAACCCAAAACACACACACACAAAAAAAACACCTGAAAAAACCCCAACCCAAACAAACAAAAAAAACCCCACTGTGAACAGTGGACTACCCTCACGTGTCATGTGGAAAGTTTTCAAGTATGAGGCTTTACGTGTGTGTTTATATTCCACATCAGGATATTGAAACGAGCACTTAGTTTTATTAAAATCTGAATATTGTCTTCAGTACTGCTAGAACACCCAACTGTAGGATTTGATCCTATTAAAGTAGGATGTTTAAAACTGTATTTATCATGGGCCTCAATTTAAAAGCTTGGAAGATTTCTTTATTTCATAACTCAGTTGACTGACTGTGAACTGAGCCTGAGATCACACCAAGGTTACAAACCTCATTCCTAACCAGCTGAATTCCTGCACTGACTGTCTAAGCAGTTTAAGTTTGAAGGTAAAATTGTCTAATGAAGCAAAGATGCATCTTGGAGAAGAGCACTTTGCATCTGAACTTTCCTGACTTTGGTTGTCCTCTTTTGCCTTCTCCTTTCATAATTTCTCTCACATTGAACAACTTCTTTGGCTCACTACCTAGCCACGTAACCTACAGCACAAAATGGGCTCATGCTCTCTTTTGTCTACTAGGCATTTTAGATAGAGAATCATGGAGATTATTATAAACAGGAAAAAAGTTCCCCCCAGAAACACTGTGATCTCTGAGCTTTGAGCAAATAGAAAGCAAACTAAAAAAAAAAAGTAGTGGGAAAAGTCAAACGAGCACCTAATCACTGATCCTTGCCAGCTTATAGCCAGGATCAGGCAGCAGATCACGACCACCATGCAGTGCAAGTATTGCTTCTACTGTATAATGAAAGGGATCACAGCTATTATACCTCCAGTCTCTACTCAGTTTGGGAAGAAAAAGTAAATAAGGCAGGCAAAAATTATCAGGCCCATAAGGATTTTAAAAGATTGTCAAGCATTGAACAGATAAACAGACTTATACAGTACATACAAAACACTGAAGGATATCATAGAACCATGGAATATCTCGAGTTGAAAGGGACCCATAAGGATCAGAGCCCAACATCCTGAGAACATAAGCTCAGGCCTGAAAAAAGTTTTCAGAGTTGAATAGATGGTATTTGTAGTAGACGGAAATCAGAGTGTATTCATGTGGAAAGGACATGACCCCAGTACTTGGTGAGTACCGTTTTTTAGACAATTTATAAGAATAAATCAGTGCAATTTTAAGCAACTGTGGTATTACCATAACTGAGGTATCACATCTTGGATTAATTTTACTGAGTGATCTACCTCTTACCATGGAACCCTGCCCTTCATTGATTAGAGTGTCATTCAAGAATAATCTAGTTTAAATTTCAAGTTTAGGCTCTAGACCTTATTGAGTGCCCTTTTGAACTACCAGTAAGAGAGCTGGTACAGGAACCTAACAGAAAAATCACTTCACCTAATAAATCAGCACACAGATCTTCTTATATGTATAGATATATATATTTGCATGCATATATAATATATATATATCTGCATCTATACTGAGAGCAAGCTCTATTGATACCCTATGGTTATTGCCTGTGCACTGACACATGCAGCATAGGTAATGAACAGAAGAAACTGGAGGTCTATGTACCATTGCTGAGCTACAATCTCATTGGGATCACAAAAGATGTGGTGGGATAGCTCAAACAACAGGAGTACAGCAATGGCTGGATACAGGCTTTTTAGGAAGGACAGGCCAGAAAGATGAGGAGGTAGAGTTGTTTGGTA
>NW_010190468.1:19202-39548 GCF_000695765.1 Mesitornis unicolor | reverse complement strand
AGGAATGTGTGGAGGTCTGCCTGAAACAGACAAAGAGATAGCTGAGAGCTTAGAGGTCAAGATTAATACAGATATAGATTGATATTAATATAGAAGATGTGGTAGTGAGTATCTGCTATGGTCTGTCTGGTCAAGAAGCAGCCATTTTCAGACTACTGGAAGAAGGAACCTCACATTTACGTGCCCTGGTCCTGCCAAGAAGCCTGAACCACCCCAGGACCTGCTGAAAGGCAACACAGCAGGACACAAGAAATCCAGAAGGTTTCTGGAGTGCATCGACAACAGCTCCCTGATACATGGGCCTGAGGACCCAAGGCAAAGAAGTGCTCTGCTGGATGTGATCCTTGCAAGCATGGAAGATCAGGTCAGGAAAGAAGTCTGGGGCAGTGAACAGTGAAGTGTTTATGTGTTAAAAGCACAAACCATCAAAGAACAGCAAGTTTCAGGGATCCAATCACCTGCTTAAATTTATGTGCATGCTTAATATCTCTCCTGGATCAGGGCCATTCTTGGCCATTAATATATACACTGGGAAAAAAACATGCCAAATAGGTTACAATGCGTCTAAAGAGCAAATTGTGTTTTGAACATTGCATATACATTATTGTGCTCTGAATTGATGAAGCATACATAATTACAGTGTTTGCTTTAAACAATGTGCTATGTTTCACATAAATACTGTAAATAGGAGACAAGCTGAACAAAGAATTATGTCATACCTTTTAATTGAGGGCAGGAGGAATTAAGTTTAAAATCTCTTTGGATAGCGCCAATCATACCCCTTCATAGACTGCCAAGTTGTTAAAGGACAGCCTTCTCTCTAGCTCCCAAGGAAATACAAATAAAGCATGATGTGGTATTACTGAAAATATTTGTAAGACATTAACAAAGTTTGCAACCAGCGTTATTAACTGCACAATAACAGGGGCTGATTCATGAGGATGCGCATGTAATTTATTCTATATAAAAATCGTTATCACAAATATCAAACATACTGTGGGAGGGCAGTAATAAAACAAAAAGAGCTTTGTTTCAGTAGACAAAAACAAGTTGACCCTTTTGATTTATTTGTTTTTTCTAAAGGAAGGAAATGCTCATTTAGCAGATTAAAAATTAAATAGGGAAGTTGAATGACAAAAATCTTGATAAAGATGGTACTTGTTAGAACTGTATGGAACAATAACAAGTGATTATAACAGAAAATGTGAACAGTCAGATAAAACACAAGTATGATCAAAGCTGTGAAAAAAGCAATTAAGCTGTTTTGACATTTGACTGATGTGTTGAGTGTGTGTATGGATTTGAGGCATTTAAACTATATTCATGAGCAATTCTGCTTAGGGAGCACCTAGTAGCATAATTTTCTTCCATCTTGACATACAAAGCAAAATGGAAAATATTTCAAGAAAAGTGTCCCTGAATTAGTCACATTTATTTTGCCACACTTTCTTAGAGTGTGTGCGTTTTATATTCCTATAGGAATGACACCTTAAAACTACTGAATAGTTTGAAGATTTATTGTAACACAGCATGGAAAAGTAGAGTAGTAGAGCTCATGCAGTTTCCTTTTGGAGAAACTTCTTTATGTAAATAACTGAGTTATTCAATATGCAAGCATATCAAGATAAGTAGAAGCTTTCTTCTTTCCAGGCCACAGGGAAATAAAATGTAAATCACAGAATCACAGAATGTTAGGGATTGGAAGGGACCTCAAAAGATCATCTAGTCCAATCCCCCTGCCGGAGCAGGAACACCTAGATGAGCTTACACAGGAAGGCGTCCAAGCGGGTTTTGAATGTCTCCAGTGAAGGAGACTCCACAAGCTCTCTGGGCAGCCTGTTCCAGTGCTCTGTTACCCTCACAGAGAAGAACTTTCTTCTCAAATTTAAGTGGAACCTCCTGTGTTCCAGCTTGAGTCCATTACCCCTTGTCTTATCGTTGTTTGTCACCAAGAATAGCCTGGCTCCATCCTCGTGACACTCACTCTTTATATATTTATAAATAAATATTTATAAATAGTTTGTTTAGTATCTAAATCCAAGAAAAGAATTGGATCTGGAAGGCTTTTTAAAGTCTGATATAATATAATTCAATAATTTTTTTTCATTCAGGTTAGCATCAGATTCAATTGCATTAGACATTGGTTTGAGATGTAATGTTAAGACGATCTGTAAAGTGGTGAAGAGGGCACAGCTGTTTCTAATTGTTAACTCATTTTTATTGCAAGATCCTAACTGCAGAAGTCAAAGGGAGCTTTTGCATTGATTCAATGAAATCAGCATTTCATGCCTATCATCTGTACTCTCAAGTGCTTGGTCTTTTTTTTAAAAGTTACTATTTGAGGTGTTCGACAGGAAATACAAACAAATGGTAGCAAATAAGAGGAAGCCATGACTTTTTCAGTGTTTCTTGATAGCGTGCAAATATAAGGCAGGGCTTCAACTGTAGATATTTTCAGAGAAGCTTTGGAGAAAATATCCTATTCTCTAACCTTCGGAAGGTGGCTCTGCTCAGCTGAGACCCATTACAGTGAACACAGAACAGAAATACCTCCATCATCCTGATTAATGAGCAAATAGAGATTGCATTAAAGAAACAAGGTTTCAACGCAAGATTCCAGATTATGCAATCCTGGAAAGCTAGTGCTTTGAAACACAGGAAGGTGACAGAAGTTCCCCACCTAAAAAACACCAAACCATCAGCCAATAAAATCCAGTGGCCTCTATTATGAATTGCTTGTTGTTTCTGCAGAAGCAAAAAAAAGATGGAAAAAGAATGTTTCCTTTGTGGAAAGCAAATGGGGAAAGGCTAAGAGAAGGCTGGTATCCTGCTTTTTCATTTACAGAAGTGTGACTGCTTTCTGCTCTCACTGCTCCTTTGCAATTAAGAAGGGTGGAAAAAGGCAAAGAAAGAGATAAATATCTTTCGGGTTAGTTTGTCCTGACAGCATGCCAAAAAGACCGTGAAACAGAACAGTATGGAAGTGGCTAACCTTGTTTCAAGACACTCTAGTTTTGAGTGAGGGCTTAAGGACAATGAAGTGGTAAGATGAACGCATTTAGTATGTCCAATCCAGTTAAACACATGCTGACAACTCTGAATCAAAATCTTCATGATTCCATTTAAAAAGTACATTACTACAGCTGAAGTCTCAGATATTAAGAGTGACAACTAGAGCATGTACTAAATGGGAAAGAAGAGAGAAAGGTAAGAAAAAAACCAAACTAGCCACAAGGAACCAGTGAGGCAAAAGAATTTCTATTCCATGCAGCCTCCTACAGACACCTAAAATACCCTGTCATAAGCCCTGGAAATGGAGAGTTGTAGATACAAACATAGACTTGACAGTTTGGAAGGAAACCACTGAATTAGCCTTAGAGAAAGCTGTCAGGGTCTCCCTGCTCATGAAGCCTAAAACACTACGGGGCCTGTTCTGCTGTCATTTCTGCCACATGCAGCTTGGCTTTGGGTGTCACGTACAGCATGAGTCATCGCATCATTCCCAGTTTGTGCAGAAATGAGCAAATCTCATGTTATTTCTTAGGCTGGGAGGAAGTTGCCTCCCAGAGGGGTCTTTTTGCCAAATGAACTAATTACAGCCATCCTTGCTGAAAAAGCTTACGTTCTCCCACCCCATGCAAAACATGTACCGCGCTTAACTCAGTGTGCAACTGCGAGCACTGCAATGAGAGGCTCTACAAGACAAACCGTAAGATCATCATTTCTGTAATCATACCCCGTCACACAGCTGGCCGCTCTAATTTGGGCAAATATAAACCTTCCTGCACTTCCCCCTTCCAGGGTAGAGGGGTGGGTATTGCCATGTTTGTAGTCCTCTTCCATGGCCAGTCTAGCTAGGCAGCTGTGCAGTTTATTTCTCTCATCCTCTCCCTTCAATCATTCATCCTGACACCCACCTTCACATTTTCCTCTCTTCAGTTTCCCACACTTCAGATTTTCCCTTTGTGCCTTATCATGTTCTTCAGCCTGCTCCTTCCTCTTCACATCCTTCAAAATGTACATGAGTATACATCCTTCCCCTCCAACTGCATTTCCAAATTTTGTATAACACCCTGGCTAACTTCTCAAAACACTACTTCTCATTACTGTTCCTGCCAGTATCCTAATAACTCCTTGCCTGCACCACCCTGCCTGACCCCCTTGTCACGAGTAGCATGCTACTTCATTTATCAACAGCAGCTCACCTGCATCCTGTTAGAAACAACTCAGTCTTGCCAATACTAGACATTAAGTGATCCTAATAGTAGCTTGAAGTACAGAGATTTTCCAGAAGACAAACAAAAGACACTGTAGAATCACTTCATTTTACTTTCAAGGGTTTTTTTGAGACTTTGTCTTTTATGTTTTTGAAACTTTGTCAAAAAGACCCCATAAACATTAGAATGCTTTTACTTTTTAATCTAAAAATTTAAATATACTTTTTCAGATGGTATCATGATTGGCATTACCAGTACAAATACAAACAATAACCAGAAATGTTACATCTCCCTAACCTTCCAGGAATAGAAATTGCCTTTTTGTTCTGTTGGGATAGCGCCTGAATCCTGCCAGTAGTGTTAGTATAAATGCTAAAAGCCACAGCACTGTCACTTGACTTTGATTTCTTGCAGCGTACTTTGAATTGTGGTTAAATTATGTCTTGAAGTTTAGAGGAACAATCCTGCGCCTATGGTTTCAGCTGTTTTCTTGAACCAGAATAGTGAACATTTTGGATTATGCTACTTCAAAAGACCAAAAGTGGCAAGTTAGTCTCAAGAACTAATTAATGACAAGAACCAGAGAGAGTAGCTTAGGTGGGAGTGCATGGTAACTTTTGTCATCTTTATTGCTACACTACTGAAATAATTATTTTGGCACAAATCATATGCAACTGAAAGTTATGTTACCGGGATACAGACAAATAATTCTTCCAAAGTATGTTTAGACTTCTTCTACATCCAGTGCAAAGCAGTTAAAAGACCTTAAACTAAAACGTCCAAAACACAAGCTAGTAAGTATTTAGCTATGCCAGTATACATTGATTACTTTATAATTTTTTATTTCAGGTAATTTGATACTTTTGAGAATTGTGGCTATTCACATTGGAAGATAATCACAATAAGGATCAAATCCATTATGTTTCACTGCCAAATACTGGCAACATGCTGAGAAATATGTAATTACATTTAGTGTGTGATAATCCCTTTAGATGCTGTATCTATGGTGATATCAGTTTTAATGAAGTCATGACAAGGGAAGAAGCCTACTATATGAATAAGAAACCTACAGGAAATTGATGAAATGCACTGCCCAGCTTTCACCCTCATGTCCTTATTATGCAGCCCTTGAAGGAATAATCACACCTGGGGCCGAAGGGTTTGCTGTGTGAATTATCAGCCATGGATCACTGCTTACCTAGGTCCTGAATCGGTTATCTTTCAAGTCAAAAGTAAAACTTCCCAAGATATTAATGAGACCAGATCCAGGCCACTTAAGTTCACTGAAAATAGAAATGAAAGTAAAAAGAGGTTAGATAGCACTGTTTGCCACTCATATGCATTGGGCTTGAGAGAAGAAGTGGCAACATTTTAATGAACCAGTTGAGGTTCAGACTGGAAGAAATCTGTAAAAAGTTTTGTTGAAGCAATGCTATGGATCTGCTACTGCCAGAAGCTTGCACAGATAGAAAAATGGAGCTGAATATAGACAGAAATACATACTACTTTTGTTATAGAATTAGGTTCTACTAAAAATTGAATCATTCAAGCCATTTTTCCAGCAGATAAAACTAGGAGGAAAATGCCAGTACTGATGGTAGGATTCAATTATTCCAGCACATGAATAAGAGATGTATTTGCCAAGGAATCATTGAAACTTAAGAGCTGACTTTGATAAATATTGCAAGTGTGATAGAAGGATAACTGCAGAAAGATAAATTTAATGTTAATGACAGTTTGACACATAGCTGCACATTTCAGGGGGGAGAAATTAGTGTACACTCTTGGCTCTGTTTGGTGGAATCAGAGAAAGGTGTAAAATACAGAGAGGCTACATCATACAGAGAGAGTGCAGAGACAAGTACTTTGGATTTAAACTAGGGGCTCTTAAGGTAGGAATGCAGAGAACAGAGTCATCTGGTTATTTTAATTGACCACACGTTGACTATGAATTGCTGATATGATGCAACTATGGAAAAATATATTGGGATTCATTAATGTTTCCCTGAAAAAGAATTACAAAATTTATTACAAGAGCACCCATGAGACTTCATGCAAAATATCTGTGTGCTGTTCTGGTCATATGAAGATGAAAAACATGTTAGCAGAGGAATAGAAAGTAGTATGGAAAACAGCTTGATTTGCTTAGCCTAGGATTAAATAAGACTCAGAGAATCTACAAGACTACAATTGCTCAAGATCAATAATAGGGAAGAAGAAGGATCTTTTAAATGAAAAACAATGTCAGGCCAGTACAAAGTGATATAAACTAGGAATAAAACTAGGCTCAAAATTAGAAAAAGAAAGAAAACTTCTGGATCAGCTATCTTCTTGAGACATGAAGAGCAAAATAATCTCTCTACTTTTAAGACGGTAAGGTGAGCTTATAACAGACTGACCTTAGGCTTGGAGGTATTTGCTAGTCACATATTCCTAAAAGAGTTAAATTTAAAGAGGTCCAAATTAATGGGTAATAAAAAATAGTGTGGAAAACAGAATTTCAAGAAAGCTACATAATGAACTGAGACAATGCAATACGCTTACCCTTGGCTTTGGCACCTCTTAATTCTAAATTCCCTAACCATAAAACTCCGAAGTTTGGTTTCAAGTTTAGCCATACGGTTGAGTTTATATAACTGCATTGCTGTCTTTCATCAAAACATCTAAAAAAATATGAAAAGCACAGGGGTGATTGTTTATCTGATGAACTGAACATACAAGGTAAATTTAGACAGCAAACACATTTTCACTGGAGTTTAATAATGTTTTGGAGTAAGGCTGAAATTCTTTACAGTTTTAGTTTCATAACACTGTCCAGCTGGAATTTCCATTTCAAGTTATTATAATACAAAGCTTTGCACTGGTATTTTAACTGTTCCTTTTAGATGGTTTTCACACAGAGAAGTTTACTTGAATACCAGATATACTGTAAACATACTGAACATCTGGTAATTAAGTATAGTGCACAGTAATCTCCATAAAGCCTGTATCTGTGGTGAAATCTTTTTAATAAATGGTTGATAATGGAATGAAGCTATTAAAAGAATTACAGCACACATGGTGAAGTACAGCAATTATTAATTCCTTAGCAAAAATAAAAGTTTTTAACGGTCCCTTTTACCAAGAATCTTTAAGATGGGACCGATATGAAATGAGCATCAGCATAGAAATACCCCATTTGCAATAGAAAAAAAAAGACTCCATAATTCTACTAGATCATTTTCATAACTATTCAAATAATCAGTGAACAATGTGCAGTTCTCAAACTGCTCATACCTCACTTCATGACAGCATAACCCCAAAAGTCTTATCTAATCTGGCCAGGAGACCATTCACTTTACAAAATGGGAATGGAGGATCGCTTCTATTTTACCCTCTTGCAAGAAACACTTCACCATGAAGTAGTTCATGTCCATCGTTTCGGATGTTCATTTTTACCCTCAGCAGCAGAGTTTTCTCATCCAAGCAAAGTGAGGATATGTCTAAACAAATGTGAGCACCTATCTCTCCTTGTTTAACATTTCTTCAGAGGACTATGAACATAGTAGCATTGTACAGATATGGATTCATTGACTCCATCAATAAACTGGAAATTCCAATTTTTAAGCTCAATCTGCTGACACGTCACAATATCACAAACAAATTATTATGCTGCCAGCCTTTAAGTTGCATTACCTGATAGCTGCCTACACTTTATTTCAAGAAACACATATCAGAAAAAGCAGTTAACAGAACCTGTTTGTGCATCCTCTACTACCAGTGTCTGCCTAAAATAATAATAATCCTGGCTTTTTTTTAATAGCAGCTTTTTCTCTCCTGCATTCATCAGTGATTCTTATTCTCAAATCAAGTAATCTAAAGCTCAGTTCATCATCTACCTTGAGCTACTAGGTTTGGAAGGTTGCATATCTTCAGATTCATAGGGGGCTGCCCCTATGTTTATACTACTGGGTATTTTTCAGCTTTTCCAATGGCTATTCAAGGCCATCTGTAGTTTTTCTAGGACTGTTGGCACATTGTTTAAACCACTGGTATGAGCTATTAGCTTATTCTGTGTATTAGCTAGTTAAGTTCCTCTACCTGACACTCCTCTATATTTCCTTTTTTTTTCCTTCAATAAGTCATTGTCAAGACAGCTTATGAAGCTGCCTGACAGTTGTCAAGCAAAACGTGAATTCATGCTAGCATCAAACATCAGTGCCATACACCCCAATCTATCCACATGCACTGTCACAGAACTACATCTGTGTCATGTCACCTCCCCACATAGTGGGGAGAAATGGCTGCAAATAGTTTCACTGTCATTTTGTTTCACATAGCTGTAGACAGTAGACTGAATGTAACCCATGACAGCAATATCCTGCTATTAACATTTATCAAGACAATTGTTCATCTCAGATGCATATAAGATCAAACATGAGACTGTCTTAGCATTAATTTCTGATGTCTGACTCTCTATTTACCCCATCTTTGCAACATGTCCATAATCTGTTTTCCCATTGTAATCCATACTTCATAGTCTTTCATTCTGTGTATTAAGCTTTGAGTCTCTAATACTTTCAGGGATGTATCTTTATCGGTCTATGTCTGCCAGATGTTCTCTACATCCCCAGCTGAAGCAAGGCCTTTGGACTTAGGCAAGGAGCTTCTTGTGACTCCAAAAGTAAGACATGCCTGGCTCCTGGGATGGACAGGTCCTCCTCAGCATCAGTGACTTCCTCTAAAAAGACAAAGGAATGTCTCTTCCTTAGCACTACAGGAGAGATTATCCTCCAACATCACATTGTTCAAGTCTGAGAACCAACATCAGACTGTGGGGAGTAGTGGCAGGGTGATGAGCAAAGACTGGCTACATGGCTCTTGCTCATCTTTCCTACCTCTTCTCTGCCTCACAAGCAGTTTGCAGAGGGACTACTACAATGCCCTGCAGAAAGGAAGGCTGTGATTTCTCTCTGTTCTGCATCTACCAACATAGTAAAGGAGGTAAGAAATGAGTGCTTGCTACAGCTGTTAGCAGTGCACCTGACATGTGGAAAGTTGTTTTTCTAAGCAAGTGACATCCTAGCCAAAGACCAAGGCAGGGACATTCAGTTGCTTGCAGAAGTTCAGCAACATTGTTCCTTAGGTTAATTCCTAAAGCTATCTTACCCACCATGTGTGTACATATTCCCATGTTCAAAAACCATTAGTGCAGCACTGTTTCTGAGGAGCCTTCGAGCTTGTTTCACTCCTAGAACAATCAAGCAGCTTGACTCTATATTTTCAATGCTTACACCTCATAGAAAAGGGCTAGCAAGGTTTTTTTTGTGGCAAAATAACAAAATCAACACATAGGCATATTTTTCAACTGTACTAAATAATGCAGTATACTAAACAATGCTAAATAATTTGATCAGTTGAGCAGGTATTTACCAAATCTTATGCAAAACAGCATGAGAGCCAAAATTTAGATATCTAAGCTCAAAAACACTGGCCTTAATTATCTTTGAATCTCCTTCAACCCATCCCTCCTTCCCACCTACAAAAAAAACCCCTTTCTTTCATTGGCAATTCATCCAGCTGTACAAAACAAGCAGAAGTTGCCACAAATCTTAAGTTGTCTGACAAGAAATTTTTACAGGGGAGAAAGAAAAGGAGGTACTTCATGAGGACTTCACACTTCACTTTGATCTGACTGCTATTGTTAGGGAGCCAATGTATGGCTCTCCAGTCAGTTCAGTATATCCTTGCCTATACTTGAGCACGTGCGTCTGGCAAACTACCTTGGAAGCTCGCAGAAGGTGGAGCAGGTGTTAAGCTCTTAAAATGAACAAAAATTTTAGTAGCTGCATGAGAACAGTGCAACATAAAGAGTTATTTCACCACCAGCTCCAGAGTTGTAATGGACTTTTTGGCACAAAAGAAGTCATAGAGGTTCTGTTCAGAGTTGGTTTTACTACTTGGCATGCTCCTTTTCCTTTAAATTCTAGTGGCTTTTCTCCAACAATAAGTAAAAGAAAAAAGACAAAGCTTGAAAGAAAAGAAAAACTAAATAAATTTATTAGCATACAAATGTATTCAGGGAATAAACCCAAAATATTATTAATTGTTGGTACCAACTTCTATATTTGATTTTTAAGGCTCAATCATTAGTCTTCTGAGCAGAAGAAAAGTTCATTTTTCCTTTTTTACTTTAGAATAGTCTGATGAAGAAAAGTTAGAATAAAAATCTATATACTCTGGAGTTGAAAGGACTTAGATTTAGAAAGTTTCTTACCAGAAAAAATGACATTCATTTTCTGAAAAATCTGGAAGAAAAAAATCTAATATTTCTCTAGCCACTGACACAAAATTAAGTTTCAAGTGCCATTTAAAACAAAACAGATTTTGGAGTGTTCTAAGAATTGCTGAGTATATCTGAAAAATACATGGTTCTAAGTCCTTGAAAATCTGAATTCTTGTCAATAAAAATGTTCCTGTTCCATTGAGGAATTGTGTGCTGCACATGCAGTACTGGAAACCTAGTAGGTGGCAAAGGATAACTGTTTTTAATAGAAAACAAAATCAAAAAAAAACATTTGCCAGTGCCAGGGTGATTAAGATCTGTCACTTCCACCAAATAATGCTTCTACTATCATACTGAAGAGGAAGGTGGGGGATTTTGCTTCATTTTGCTGTTTGAGTCTTTGGTCCACAGTTTACATAGTTGATATGCCAATTCAATATGTTGGTTCCAGTATGTTTGGAATTATGGGAAAAGACTTATACAATAACACAACACAGGATTAATTTTTATTTATAAACTTACTAGTTCATACTTCATTGATTGGAAACCTACCTCCTGGAAACAAACAATGGAAAAACAAAGACTGTGATAAGTCTTATGTAAGGATATCATACAAATTACAAAAGCTGCTGGTCAAATACTGGGATGTCAATTATTAACTGATATAGTCAACGAGAATCTTCACTAGCAGAACTCAAAAGATCCTAGAGGAAAACAAATAGACAAACAAACTACACAAAGCAAAAAAACTTGGGTCAAAATCCCCTGTGAAGCCACCTTCTTTGAAGAGGAAAGGTGGTTTTCCACTTTTGTTCTTGCCAACAGAATCTGCCAGAAGAGAAATATATGGATTTGTGCACACTCCAGGGGGTACTCTGATATCTCTCCCTATTCCAGTGTAAAGCTCAGTTGTGAACCACCAAGAGTCAAGTGTGGTGGAACTTGTGCTTCCTGAAACACAAGTAAATAGCTCAAGAATAAGTGACAATTTTGGCTTTCTACACAAGAAATTTGTGCTGGTACATGAACGCTGGTGACCAGGACAAGCCTGGTAGATGAGAATTCATGGAAGTTTTCCAGAGGTTAAATATGTAATCAAGGCATGGTCAATCTGTCTACCTACAGCCCCCAGACCAGGAAAGCCATTCTGGCTTTAGGGCTCCTTTTGTCAGAAAAAAAAAAAGCCACAGTGCTGTGGTTTGTGACTGAGCTGACCACTAAATCCTGGACAGATGCTCTCTATTAACCCCTCTCCCATCTTCAGAAGGGAAGAGAAAGAGAATAAGGGAGAGAGAGACTTATGGGTTGGAAAAGAAAACAGGTTTAATGAAACAGCAATACTAATAATACAGGGTAATAATGTAAATAGGAAAATAATGAAAAATATACAGATATATACACAAAACCAGTATCTAATCCTCCACCCACCAACCCACAGAATCACAGAATCACAGAACGTTAGGGATTGGAAGGGACCTCAAAAGATCATCTAGTCCAATCCCCCTGCCGGAGCAGGAACACCTAGATGAGGTTGCACAGGAAGGCGTCCAGGCGGGTTTTGAATGTCTCCAGAGAAGGAGACTCCACAACCTCTCTGGGCAGCCTGTTCCAGTGCTCTGTCACCCTCACAGAGAAGAAGTTTCTTCTCAAATTTAAGTGGAACCTCCTGTGTTCCAGCTTGTGCCCATTACCCCTTGTCCTATCATTGTTTGTCACCGAGAAGAGCCTGGCTCCATCCTCGTGACACTCACCCTTTAACCCCCTTGCTCCCCAGTGACGATTATGTCACCAAAGGCTTTGCAGAGCAGGGCACTGGAAAAGGTTCCAGATCGGACCCAGCAGCAGGTGGGAGCAGGATGCAGGAACACACAGATCAGGATTGAAGGCAGATGAACCAGCAGTGTTCTGCTTGGCCATTGCAGAAGGAGGAAGAAGAGTGAAGCCCCTATGATCCCTCAGCTTTGTACTGAGTTGACATGTGTGAGATGGAATACCTTGTTGGTCAGTTTTGGGCCATCTGTCCTGTCTGCTCCTCCCTGCAGGTGCAACACCTCACTTATGACACGCCAATATGGCACTCATGATGTGACAGTGGCCTTAGTCTCCATAGGCACAGGTATAAGCAAGAGCTATGTTTACATACCATATGAGCACTACCACTTGTAGAATTGAACACTGTCTGGGTAAACATGCTGTTAGTTTCAGAAAGTACAGTCACTTAGAAGATACTTAACCAAAAAGTAAAATCACTACAAAGTTAGTTCTATTTAGCTCAAACTAGGACACACAGCCCACATGATATAATGCATTCATCTGCTACTCATGCTTTGCCAGTTCAAGTTTGATCCCAGAATGTTCCCAATATCAACTCAGTATTATCTGCTAGATCAGTCACCTGTTCATGATACTCTAACATTATGCTGCATCCAGTATCTTCCATCATCCTGCAGCTAGCAAAAAGCTAACTCAAAAGCAAAAGGCACCATGTCCTCTCATTCTTCTCCTTGGCTGATTAGATATAAATGTGGTGAGCCGCTCACATCTGACTCAAATTCGCTTTGTACTATGACTCACTATCAGGCAAGAGAAGTCATAAGAGACCATTACAATCAGAACACCCAGTTACTACCCAATTGTTTGTGCCCTGAGCTCAAAAACTTCCAGCTGAACTGGAGCACATCCTGTAAGCCTCTATTCTGTGATGTTTTGTTGTGCAAAAATGAACTTTTAGATAAAACAGTGACTGACTCTAGCTTTCTTTCCCATGCACAGTAAGGCTGCCACCTGACTTGTCCAGTTCAGCAGATTTATCATACTTAAGACATTCTACCTCCATGCCCTAAGAAAGTAGTTTGCTTTGATCCAAACTAATCAAGTGCATCTATGACTGAGCAGTTTAGATGTGTTGGCCATATAATGCTGCTTAAACATCAAATCCTATGGATTTGCACTAATGCTAAGCCAGTTTAGCTGCAGGTGCTGCCCAAAGAAACTGAAATAATACTGATGTATTATTCTTCTACTTCAGAGGAAACTTCATGTAGTACCAGGTTCTTGCTGCCATAGCATTCTTGATGTGAGAAAAAAGGGCTGCACACTGAGCTGCTAGCCTATATCTGGAAAAAAAGAATCCACTCATTACTCACAGTCATCTTTTACCATGGCATTTCCACTCTGGAAGGTTTTCTGAAGGCAATTTCTTGCATAATTACTCATTGAAGCTTGTTGAGGAATGGAGATCTATGTTTCCTTCTATGCTACCAGTTCTATATCACATTGCATTGGTCTTCAAGTTGACCTGGGCCTCCCAATTCCTGAAAGAATTTAATTTCTCTGCAGATGCAGTCAATAAACAAAATCTACCACATATTAAAATGTATCTTAAAAGGACCTGTAGTAGCGGCTGCCTTCCTACAGCAACTACATCTCCCTTCATGTGTCAGAGATTGCAAACTGAAAGAGATATAACCATGGAGAACTTAAGCAGTTGTTACATGGGTAATCACATTGCAGGAGGCTTTTCAGGAGAAATACATAAGGTACTTTGCAACTTCTTTATAAAGACAGTTGTCATGTATGAAAAGTGACATACTGAAGTATGTATTAAAGCTCTAACAAAGCTCCAGAATGTATGTGGATACAGAATTGTCAATAGCCACCTACTAGCAGTGAACTAAGAATAATAGAGAGAAAAACTAGACACTAAGCATATAGCCCTAAATGAAACACCACTTCAAATAATTTTCATAAGGAGGGGGTCATGCCATTTATTATATAAGAAATTCAGTGATGCTACCTCTGAATCAAAAATATTTTCTGAAGAGATTAAGAAGTAATCAGATTTTAATTGATGGTGAAGCAGAGTTTTTTGGATGACTTCTAATCTCCTTTTTAACCAGTTCAGATTCTAACTTCAAAGCAATTATTTTTTCTTTTTATAAATGGCAAATATTGATTGTTATTTATTTGCTCAGTAATCAGGAAGAGACTACATGGAGAGGAACTGCACAGGTAAGCCTGCATTCTTATCTAAGTTATACACTACAGTGTGAAAAAAAGGTTTTATCTAGAAATATTTAGACACTACAATAAAGGTGAAGGGGAGAGGT
The DNA here is from genome assembly GCF_000695765.1 of Mesitornis unicolor. Classification (NCBI taxonomy): domain Eukaryota; kingdom Metazoa; phylum Chordata; class Aves; order Mesitornithiformes; family Mesitornithidae; genus Mesitornis; species Mesitornis unicolor. Next base: position 24,957 of record NW_010190468.1, on the reverse strand, counting down.
AGAATATAAGCACTCAGAATATAAACACTCAGAAATTTAACCCCAATGGAAAGGATTTTCTTCAGTTTAAACTGAAATGCTGCGTTTTCACATAAAGATCTACTGCTACACTTTTTTTTTCTGCTGCAGTTTCGTCAGGCCTCTACATGGAAGTCTCTGGTTTTGGAGTATAAAATCTGAGCGAAACAAATCACATGTCTCTATATACTGTAAGCACAATTATCTTGCCTTTACCCTCTTCCTCTCTTGAGGGGGTTAGGTATTTATATTGAAATAAAATAGCAACAGTATCTTAATTCCTGAACTAGGACCTTATTCTGTCCTGTGCAAAAAGCAGAATAAAAGGCACTCCCTTTAAAAGGCTTTTTAAAAAAGTATGTAACTTGATAAGATAATCCAAAAGTTTTTGTTTCAATGAAATAAATCAATCCACGGCTAATATGAAGACATGGGGTCAAACAGGTAGATGTTGAAGATCCATCAGGAAGAGATATCCAGGGTTACTGCATGAGGCAAACGGAAAAGAGGCCACCTCTGACTGTACAGTACAAGAAACCTTCAGGAGAGGAAAAGTTGTGTAGTCTTACATCCCACAGGAAGGAGCTAAATAGGTTGTAATACAGCAATGGGATATTCCCCTCCTTTGTCAGGGGGGCAAAGTGCACATATGACATTGTTTACGTAGTCAGCCAAGTGAGGGCTCAGACTTACAAGTGTGCCTCAAAAGCTTCTTTGTTTAATAAAGAAAAAAAAAGAGACTTGCCTTAGGCAAGTTCGACATCTCAACTGACAGACAAACCACAAGGACAGAGCTGTACGCTATGGGTCTATCCTTATTGTAAGAAAAAAGTACTAGTAAAATATTCCCTAGGTCAGAGCAACAATCTCTTGTCAATTAAGTTCAGAGAATGAAAAACTGAAAGAAAAATCCTTTCCCTTCTAAGAACAATACAAAGAATATAAAAATAATAATAATAGATGCTGTTTGTTCCCCTTCTAAATACACTAACTTATTTTCAAAATTAACACTTCACTAACAAAATACATACAAGAGCATGACTTAAAAATTTCTTAAACACACTGTCACATCATTCAAGTAAAGTCTTTAGGTTTTTTTATCACATACCTCCTAAAAATAGTGCATACTCCTTCTAGTAGCTTGCAATTCAAGGTATCTGAAACATTAAAAATTACTTTCAATATTAGCTTTTTAGTGGTTGCATGTAAAGCCAAATATGATAGTACCCCACAATGTGATAGTACCTTAAGTCCTCAAATAAGGATTCCCTCCTAGATATTTGCATGATACCACTAGCTGAAACACTTTAGTGTTTATTATTATTATTAGTTAGGGTATTAAGGATCCACTTTATTAAGTGTTAGACGCATACTCCTGCCGCTCCTCAGCCTCAAATCACAGCTTTCAAGTTTGGTAGTATACAGTAGTTTGGCAGGTACAAGAAAACTACAACAACATACTCAACTCAGCCTGTTAGTTGCCATTATTTTCACATAATTATAGCCAGTAAGTTGTCACATGATACTGTCCAAAACATCTACTGATTCAGTGTCTCAGTTGCTCCAGATAAAGGCATAAATGGGAGAACGATTCCCCTCCCCCTTTACTCCAAGCCCAAAGTTACACCTCTCAGGAGTCCCACCACCAATGAAATTCATCACCAAAAAAACCCCAGAACCAAAACCAACAAAAAACAAAACCAAAACAAACAAACAAAAGTATCAGTAAGCAAAATTCCAGTTATGGAAGCAAGTGTGCTCCTTTTATTATTATTATCAAGTATTGCCAACCATTTAATTCTAATTACACCTACCTAGTCTCCCTGATCCTATTTTTAGAGGTGGTGCAAGGTGCATTTCTGTAACAGAATAAGGAAGTAATGTGGACAGAGGAAAGCGTGAAGAGAATGATACCCCTTGTCCCAAATCCAACCACCACTCCCCCTCTTTCACATTCATTTGAAGTTGAGTCAGTCTCATTCTCATTAATGCCTGACATGGCACACCATCCATCAACAACCCCACTCTTGGTGATCTGCACAAAGGCAACCAAGCTAACTTGTTCATGGTCATTCGCAGTACACTGGCTTCACCTAAGCTCTAACTAAATATTCTATATGGTATTACTGTTTCTGCATTGTGGTCACTCTCTTTAAATAAGAGTCCATCAAAAGCAACAGGTTTAAAAAGGTCTGTAATCGTCACGATAAAGACCAGCAAAATATACTTGCTAATTTTTCTCTTCATCAGTAGTGGCAAAGTATAAAGTAACTATTCTGCTGCAGTGAAACCTCTGGTTTATATCTCCAAACTAACATTTACAACTGGCATTATTTTAATCATCTGTCACAATGTTGGTGAGCATAGTGAATCTTCAGTTATCACTGCCTTTGCAACAGGCACAGAAATTCCCAGTTGCTTTAATTCAATAGGCTGACAACAATAACTGTCCATTACCAAGTATTAATTACAACTTGTTTCCAATCTCCCCAGCCCAGAACATTATGGATCTTGTCACTTGCACTTCCTTTATGTCAAAAGCCTCAGGGAATTGCAATAATAGCTGATTGTTTTCCTTGATGTTAGGTTGTTTTTTGGTTGTTTTTGTATCTGGTTTCATATGTCTGTTATTTTGCAGTTACCTCACCTGTGAAACAGCCTCTCCTGCATCACAGCCTCTTGCATCTCCTAAGCTCCTGCTGTTCAGACTTAAGACCACCACATCAACAGAGACAACCTACAAGAATGTTCTTACCAAAACATGTATCTCTGTGATCCCTTACAGATGCCTTCATATGGCCACAGCAACCTTTCTGCAGCTCAGTTGTCTAGGCAGACCCAGTCCTGATGGGGCAATCACACACTGCACAGGGCACTTCTGACAAGCGACTCATTTACCCCATTCCCCCACCATAAATCTACACCCATATTTAAGTTACGTCTGGTCATTCTCTCTCAATCCATTAAGAAGATCAAGGGAACAGTTGCTGATGGTCCTCCCACCTGAACTGTAACTAAGCATAAAGTGGAAAATTACTAAACCCAGTCGTTTTCACCTTTTCTTCAGGTGTTCATGACAGCAAGCCACAGGACTAATGAATTTGCAGCTCCAGCTTTACAGGCTCTGGCCAGGGAAAGTTAAGATATCTCCCCTCACTCACCCACCCCTTTATTTGGCTAGAGCTAATATTATGCATAGTCTTTACAAGCTTTAGTCTACTACACTATCACATACATTCCACATGAACTGTTCAGCATGTAGATAACACTGTTTTGCCCAATTAATACCTTGCTCTGTACTCCTTGCTTTGCAGGATCTCTGTCTCCTGGGTGGCCTTTCTGCTAGTAATTCAAAGTGACTTTTGACAAGGCTGCATTTAAGTAGGACACACGGCTGAGCAATACAAGATGACAGGCGGTGCATTGTTGGGTGATTATCATATGCCTCAGGTGGCAGCAAGAGGCTAAAGTGCAAGTGACTTTAACCACCCAGCAAGTATGGTAATCCCCCCACCATGCACAGTTTGGAACTGCATCCTGATGGGAACATCTTGGAAATAAATCAGCCATCTGCATTTAATGGGTATTATGGGAACAAACACTATTGTCGGAGACAATCCATAAATCAGAGAAGATGCTGAATGATGCCTTTTATTGTGCCTTTTCACAAACTGTGATTGTCCATTGGCACAATTAACAAGAAATGTTCTTCTCTTTTCTCTGCAAAAAAACCCCAAAATTCCCTCCAAAACACACAACACCTCCAACCAGGGCCTACCCTCCTTAGGAACACAACTCATTAAAACCTAGGTGTTAGTCTAAGTGGGACTTCCAGTGTACAAGCAAACTACTGAGGGTGACACCTGTGCAGGCCATACAGTGCCTTCACTGCTGGGCATTTTAGCCTGAGCTCCATCCAGAGAGTGCAGTCAGAAACAACACAAAAAAAGCCTAGAAACAGGACTACCTATAACAAACCTTCCAGCCAGGGAAAAAAGATCAGAGACAGGACCAGACACAAAAATACCTGCAGCATAGCTTTAGGGTCCACTCAGGAAGACCAGTAAGAAAACTGGGGCAGCAGGAACCAAAGCGGAGTATAAACATACCTATTAAGTAGCTCAGGAGAAGACTACTGCCTCCAAGCTGAGCTTAAATGGGCCTCCTGGAGTAATAGAAGGAGTTTGCACAGGTAGAGGTCCAAGTTAAGGCCCATTAGTGTCCAGGCACAGCCAAGTCAGGTCCTTCTGCTATGGTCAGGAGGAGGTAAGGTGGAAGCAATTACCTCTCTTTACTCTTCAGGGTTGTTGGTTTGTTTGGGAGACCTAGGTACCAGCCCTCTGCTTGGCCCACTTACAGGTGAAAATAGCTGTTGATAACAGTCACAAAAGGACTTCTAAATAGATTTGCTGATATTACTCACAAGTTTGATTTTGCTTCAAAAGATAGATGAGCAATGGGTGCATTAGAGCAGTATCACAGGCAGCTATCCATGTATCTGGAGACAGCTGTCTCTCTTCTATGCTACATAAAGCATACCAGGGTTTGATTTGGCTTTGGAGGGTTTTTGATGGTATGAAAGAGTAATTAGAAAGTATCTGGAACGTGCCATAAATGCCGAGGAAGCTACTGAAGTCTTTAAATAATAGTAAAAATAACGTGTACTTTGAGTGGTTATGATTAAAAGAGTTGATGCCTCTATTTCTAGATGTAGAAGACTGTGTATGGGCGTCTACCACAATACCTACAGAAGTATTTGAAAGCAGCTGAGGAGGGTTAGGAGATCCCACCTACAAGACACTGTGTTGCCACAGTACAGGGTAGTATAGGACAACCCACTAAAATAACCTGCTATATATCACCAGATTCCCCTTCTGCACAGAGTTTAGAAAACAGCTGCAAAGATTTCCTTAGCACGAATGAATTTATAACTTTAAAGCTTTTTGATTCCCTTCTGTACTGTGATTTCTTCCATGTAATTCCAACCAGTTGCACTGGGTTCAGTTTCCAGTCTCTATAAAGCCAGGCTCAAAGCTACCTTCCCTTGCTGTCTGCTGCACACATGAGTACAGGAACCGAGCACTCAAAAGCCTGATTCATACATAATCATCTTCAATATAGTCAAGTCACCCACCTTTCAGACCTGATAGGAAATGGAGCACTTAGTATCATCATTGCTGCTTAGTCAAGCAAACAAACTTGTTGCAATGAGCTGACAGATGCTGCTGGAAGCTCAATTAATTACCCACTAGGAAGGCTGCCCCGCTGAAGTGATGGTGTTAATATTGCTTAAAGCATGGCCTAAGTGACCTCTATTGCAGAATACTTGTATAGTGGGACAAAAGTCCAGATAGTCTCTGTGCGGGCGCCTTGCCATCTGAACAGATGGATGTTAATGTGGACAGCCAGGAGTCCTCCATGTACATGTACTCTGTGTAGATACTTGGAGCAACATTAATAATGGCAAGTGTCCAAATGTCCGCTCACCCCGAGCTTCCTAAATCAAGCTTTGTAAGGGTGCGTTTAGGGCATCTATACCGATAAATTCAGATCAACAAGAAGTGACTACACATATAAAACCTGACCTCTCTGTCTCTCTCATACCTACAAATACACCTTTAGCAAGAGAAATAACAAAAAATTTCTCCAGGAGGTAGGACTTCTTTTCAGTTGCTGATCTTGACTGTGTTTGCAGCAGGGCAGGTGCTGGTCAACACCTGTGCTATCCAGTGTTCAG
>NW_010190468.1:0-19171 GCF_000695765.1 Mesitornis unicolor | reverse complement strand
GAAGAGTTTGCTCTCCCTATATAATCCAGGAAATAAGGAGTTCAAGGGAATGCAAAGACTGCTCTTGACGCATTGAGCCCTCAAATGGAACTGTGCTAATTTCTGCGTGCCCTGAGAAACTCTGAAAAGCATTTCTATCTTCAGGGAAGGAATAGTTTCATTCACTGTTGTGTGCTTTTTCTGTTCAAGGGAACCACTGAAGTGCTGGAGGACTTTCATTTGTGGTTCTGGTAATTGTCTTAATTAAACTTCTGGTCATTCAGGTCACATTTGAATTCCTATCCTAAAAGAGAAGTTAAAGAAATAGCTTTGATACAACACAAGAGCAACCAGGGATGTGTGGAGAAAGCAATGCTACCTGGGAATGGATGGGGCCATGTTGCTTTTCTTCACCATGAGACTTCTTTGTGGGATCGTGCAGTGGGTGGACCTCTGTGAAGCACAAGGCTGTTCTTTCTGTGTGCTCCCAGATCTTCTTCTCCAGTATTCAGGACGATATGCAACCCCAGATCTACACTTTGGCTAAGCAAGCACATACACATACAGAAAATGAGCTTCCACCTGCACTGGGCCCCGTGGAATTTTCCAGGAAACCTGGCCAGAGTTTTGTGTTTCTAATAAAACCAAAACAGTTTTAAAATCCAGCTTCAAGCTTCATTGCAAATATTTCTCACAGCCCTCTGTAGCAGGAATAATTACTGTCCTTATTTATCGGGTAGATTATACAAATCCCCTAGTAAGTAAATTGTAGGATTAAGAGGAAGGTTAATGTGCTAGATTAAACTGACACATTTATTTACTTCCTCCCAGAAGGAAAGACTAAAGGATGGTGACCTATGATGTGTATTAATTCAATATTTAGCCCTGCCTCAGCTCCAGTGATTATCTCTGCAAGTGCCAAGTCTCAGTCCAGCAGATTCTAGTACAATTCTTCATAGACAGAAGTTCTGTTGTCTCAAATATTTCAGCTGTTTAACTAGCAATTTTTTAGATGTTAATGCATCGTACTTCTGCAGTGCCATCCCTCTAGAGTTTGAAAGGGCTCAAAATTAATTACACCTGCAGTCACCCCACAGAAGGCATTACTTATCCTCATTTTACAAGTATTCACTCTAAAGCAGAGATTATTGCCAATTTTTTCTATGGCTTATCTGGATGACGTGGACAATTTGTGCAATCACTGGATTCTTTGGAAGCTCCTTAGAGTGATTTTCCTATTGTAAAAGCCACAATCTGGGCCTTGACGATATCCCAGTTTCACACTCTTCAGAGCAAAGGGGCTGTCTGGGTTTCCCACTACTTTCTGATACCAACACTGGCATTGCAGCCATGTTGCCTGGACACTGATGCTGCAGTTGAGGACAGTAATGAAAAGATCTTGCCTTCTGTTAACTCTGTAACATCAGTGCATGTGTGCCTGAATAGGGCCTGGGTCGTCTTGTTTTTCAAGCAAGTATTCTTCTTGTCTTCTTCCCTGTATTTCATTCTCTGTTGCTAATCGAGTTGCATCCAACAGCACTGCCTGAGCACATGTACCATCTTAAGTAGCATATACTGTCCAGACTTTCCCAAGCATATAATTTCCCGCAAATTAATGTTAGAGATTTTATGGGACTACTGAGGTGGAGACTTCTTGCAGCATGTTGCATAGGCACCCCTGAACCACCTAACTAGCCAGTGAAAGGAGGTGAGAGAAACAGGTACCAAATGGAGAAGCAACTTTCCTACAATCACAAACAAGGGACGTGGCAAAAGCAGGACTTCGATCTTTTGAAAACTATCCTCCAGTGTCTAAAATAGCCACAGAGCTGTGAGTTCCTCAAGAGTGGGATGTGGTAATGCACTGAAATAGGCAGCACCTTCCAACACAGACATGTCTTTCCTCACCCCAGCACAAGTGTCATGCCTTCAGCACTCTGGTAACCCTCCCAGGATAACTTGGAAAAGCCAGCTAGGTGCAAATGCCACCTAGGTTTGCACAGCAGGTTAGGAGCAGGGCTGGGATTTACCCCATACCCAGTGACATGACCATCTGTCTGTTCTTCCCCCTTCAAACAAAAGTTTCATCCCCACATGCTGGCCCCGACAGATTTCTATATTTATCTATCCTTATTTTAGGAGGCCTGCAGGAGAAATGTATAGATTACAGATGTGGCGCTCCTTGTTTTAGCTAAGGTTTCCAATAGGGATAGTTGTTTTGGGACAGAATCCCAGCCGAGAGTCATTCGCTGTTCTCCTGCCAAAGGGGGCTGCAAGTATTGCCAATGCTCTGCTTGACTTAGATTGAACAGTTCACAGCCTCTGAGGAAGGGGAGGAAATTTCCATCATGAAATAGCCGATTTAAAGTGCTGTATCCCACAGTGACACTAAAGAGTATTTGCTGATACTAATGCAGCTTTCAGAAAGAGACTTTAAGTCTAACTTTCAAAATGTGTTTCTGCTCAGGAGAGGGCCCAAATTAAACCCCTCCATCAGTTCAAAACTTCAGTGAGTTTTGGACAGAGAGCCGATTCTGATTTCGCAGCTGACACCAGTTTTGCAAAACGTGACAGGTTACAGAGAGGAGGCGGAAGAGATTCTGGTGACATATCCACCTCCTCCATGTATGGAGAGTATCAAGGAAGGCATAGCTGTGAGTCATCAGTGAGATTTTACTTGTGTCAGAAATGGATATACAAGAATAAGATAGGAAGTGAACCTGCAAAATGTAAAACTTTATTCAGGAATTTACTTGAAAGTAAAATTAGTGTTGTGTAATACGTTGATGACTAGCATATGTATGAAAGTCCTCTCCATTGATATGCAATTTTGGCAGATAATGCAACATGTAGGGATGGCCAAAAAAAAAAATGCCAAACCCAAAACCAAGAGCAAAGAACAAGAATTACCTTAACTATCAGAGAACCTGATAAAGACCACTCTCAGGGTCCAATATAAACCTCTTTCAATCAAAGGAGGTTAAAAAAAGAAATAATTCTCTCCAGATTTTGATCCTGCAGGAGAATGATCTTAGTTTGCAGGGGTTAAATAGTCACAGCATTTTTATGTGTTTACAGTTGATAACTCCCAGTAGAGATAAACATATTTAATGCTTGAAATATATTTTAACATTGGACATATTAAACATATTACAAAAGATTTATCAGAAAGAACATTAAAGACTATTATTAGCCCCAGCTGCAAATATCCATCATGAAGGAATGGCTGTATGTGAGTTAATTGCCTTCAAAATGGCAGGCCTTATTTTAAACCCTTTTCAGTGGATGCCTTTCCACTGATTTCAGCAGCCTTTGGGCCAGGCCTTCTTTTATTAGAAAGATATTTAATTTAATAGTGAGAGGAAGGACTGAAAAGCCAGACACCAGCATTTCCTTTGCTTTCTCCTGACAGGCAAGGTTACTCAGTGTAATCAGCAATCGAGATTTGGCACATCTTAACCAGTGTAAACTAGATACCAGCTGCAGGAAAACATCTTTGTAAAAGATCAAACAAAATGGGTCAGAATTTCAGATGGAGAATGGGGCTTTATTCCAGTTTCCACTAAAACCAGCTAAAATATTTCTACATACTTTAACTAGCACTGGTACTAGCTGTTCCCTCCCTGTTAAAAGCAATGGAAATTTTGCTACTGACTTCAGTTAGGGGAGAATTAAAGTCGTGTGACTTGGTATAATTACACAGATAGGTGTTTCAAAAGGAAACAAGGATCAGATGGCTACACGAGTTACATCTGTTTTTGAAAGGGCAACCCTATGTGAAATGGAGAAGGATTATAAGTATTTCACGTTTTGTGATACAGAAATCTCAAATGAATGCCTTATTTAGGACTCTAACTTTCCTATGATTAAGTTAGATTGATATCAGTGAAGATTTTTTTTTCCTGGAGGTAAGCTAATCGATAGAAGAAATATGGTGTGTAATAGAAACAAGGTGGGAGGGACACAAGATACACATCAAATTTTGATACTTTTTTCGTACTAACAAGATGCCAGTCAGCTACAATATTAATCAGCTTACTTCTATATTGCATCCTTCCACAGTACGATTTAAGTAAGTAGATTTAAATTTCCCAGTACCCCTGAAAAGTGGGGAAATCAAATGATAGATTAGGCCTATCAGTTTATACTTGAACACATGGCTGCACCAAAACCAGAGAATCACGGTAGCAAGAGTCATCAGCTACCTGTCACAGTTGAGTTTTGTAGAAGAGAAGATCTGTGATCAAAGGCTGCAGAGTTCATCCCCCTCAGCCCCTCCACCTCCAAGGATCCTGCACAGCTGGGTCAGACTGCATCCTTCCAGGAAACTGGAAAGGGTAAGTACTGGGAAAAGGAGGCAAATCTGTCCACATTGGGAAAGCTCAAAAATTAATGGCTTGTACAAAACTGTGTTTAAATAAGTAGGAAAGAAAAGACAGTCCAATGACTTATGAGATGGATGAAGTTTTAACTTCAGGCTCACCTTTCAAATCCAGCCTGTGCTATTAGTGGTTGAAACTTGTTACCAGGGTTTATCTTTTTACATTTAGGCTACTTCTTAATGGTGTCTCCAGAGGATCATTGCTGCTTTTCATCACTGCTACAGTCTCGAAATGGGAATAGTGGCCAATCATTTCAGAAGATAACAGCCTGATTGTAATACCCTAATTACACTAGTAGGAGCTCCCACTAAGTTCAGAAGTAATGCTTCGTGCCAGGCAAGTGGAAGAATTTGGCCCTTTCTGTTCTTGATAAACAGGCTGAGCAATTCACAGTTTCAGTCTCTCATTCATAACTAGTATGGATGGTTTATCTAGAAGGAAGGATGAAAATGTTGTCTTCCACTGACTGAAAGTAACACAAATGGACACATCTAATTGGCATGTTATCGCTCTACACTTCTTTCTAGGCCTGGTGTGAGTGCTTTCATATCGTATGACAGCTTTGGGCTGATTTTTTGTGTTGTAAAATGTCAAGTTACATTAGACCAATAATCTCACGTAATGCTGTACAAGACACTACCACTGAATGAATACGGTATAGAAATATGTTCAGTTGTTCTTTTTCCCCAGAAACACCACCTGATTCTTAGCTTTCTGAAAAATAATCTGTGTTGAGACGTTATAAGGCGGAAAAGAGAGTAAGAAAAACTACTATGCAAAAAGGTTAAGGAACTTCAATGACTTGAGAAAACATATAATTAGGAATTTGCAGCCTAGCCTGGAAATTTTGCATGTTGAATTACCGCACCACTCAAAGTGTGTATTTCAATTGCTGTGTGATGTGCATTCATGTAAGCCAAACTGTTGAAAGAGCAGCGGCAGTAGTGTTACTACACTGATATGGAAGCCACAAATCCTGTTGTTGAAATAGGTTACTCATAAACTGCTTCTGTGACATCCTCTTTCTGGGAAGTTAGTTGGGCTTTGGGGAAAAAAAAGAACATCTGATGTTCTGTTTTACCTTCTCAGCATTAACTCACTGACATTAAACAGATATGTTTATTACACTTGTGGTTTTAGCATTTTAAATCTGCACATATTTCCTATCCATTTACTTAGGGAAGATGCTGTAAAAAAGCCAGCACCTCACTGATATTGTCATGAGCCAAGTATGCAATTACCTTTCAGGGGGAGCCTCAGTGAATCACAGAGGATCTGACCCTGTTTCACAGAATAATTCAGGTTGGAAGGAACCTCAGTCTGACCTCTTGCTCAATGCAAGGACAACTCTGAGGTCAGATCAGGTTGCTCAGGACTTCACTCCACTGCATCTTGAAAGCCTCTGAGCATGGAGGCTGCACAGCCTCTCTGTCCAGACTTCTCCATTGCTTGACTGGCCTCTTAGTGAAAAAGTGGTCTTATACATCCAGTGTGAACCTCTGGTTTCAACCTACGTTGTCTGTCATCCTTCTACCATGCACCACTGTGAACTGCCTGGCTCCACCTTCTTGATAACTTAATTGTGGGTAGTGGAAGGCACTCAGTTACCCCTGAAGCCACCTCTTCTCCAGGCTGAACAAGTCCATTTCCCTCATTCTTCTCACCAGACAAGTGCTCTAGCCCCAGACTGTCCTGGTGGTTCTCCACTGAACTTGCTTCCTTTTATTGATGCCTTTCTTGTATCAGGAGGAGTGGGTAAAACAGTATTGTAATTGCAGTCTAACAAATGCTGAATAAAGGATGGTGACTTCCCTCAACCTACTGACTGCGCTCCATTTAATACAGCCAAGGATGCCATTAGCTGTAGTCACTGTCAGGGTACAGGGTTGGCTCATGCTCAGCTTGCTGTTTGCCAAGACTCCCAGGGCTGTTCCTGCAGAACTGCTGCCCAGTCCTCAGCCTGTAACACTGCAGGGGGAGTCTTCCCTCTCAAGCGCAGGACATTGCTTTATTCCTGTAGAATTTTGTAGAGTTCCTGTTGTTCTTGTAGGGATCCTGTTCCTACAGCCTATCTAGGTCCCTCTGAACGACAGCCCTGCCCACAGGTGTATCAGTTGCTCTCTCCAGTTTGGTGTTATCTGCAAACTTCATGAACACACAATCCACCACCTCCAAGAGACCCTTGTGGTGCTCTCCTTGTCACTGACCTCCTGATAGACTACAACCCATTAATCACTACCCTCTGAGGCTGACCATCCAAACATATTTTGATGCATCTGTTTGTCCACTCATGCAGACCATAAAGTTCTAACTTGGGTAATACAGCATTGTGGAAAGGCCTTGCTAAAGTGACATCCAGTGCTCTCCCTCCTCCACAAATCCAGTGATTTTTTCATGGAAGTCAATGACATCAGTCAAGTATGATTTACCTGTTTGGTACTGTCTCTTCCCTGTTTTTTTTTGGTTGGTGTTTTGTTGGGTTTTTTTTCCAAAAAGAAGGGCAATTAAGCATGCTTACTATTAAGCACTTCTACCTTCTCACAAAGCCATACTTTTACCATCACAGAATTTTAACTGTGCAATGATTTATGAGTAAAATACACCTCAGGGCTCTAGAAGGGACCACCAGCAGTGAAGCAATGACTAAAGCCTATAAATAAGATCATGGCCTCAGCTTGCTTAAGAACCAAGGAACCGTGGAAATCGGTAGCTACATATGGACTAATAAATTGAGTGCCTGAGCTGTTCATGTGCCTTGGGACACGTCTGACTGTGCCGTTAGCACGTTCACTGGCACTGCTTGGCCTAGGCCAACTAAAACTCTTCCAAATAATTCCTGGCCACAATCTGGCAGCTGAAACATCCCAGAGACTGCTCCCAGTAGGCAATTTGCAGGCAAACGCTCTGTTTTAGGGACTATGAGTTTTTTAATGTCAAAGTGGACTATTCCAGGCCAACTGGCCCCAGAGCCCAGAACACTCCCATGTATGTTTAATCAGCTGTTACACACTGAGCCACTGGAAGTTTTTTCCTAATTCAATTGGTTCAGACGTGACTCTGCCCTGATCAATGTGTGCCTCTTTCACTCTTGAAGATTTAAAAACTAAGAATCAGTTGCATAATATATAACTATTTTTTAAAGACTCATGCTAATACAGCCGAACTACTTCTGCTGTGTGCATTTATGAAAGTGAAAGCTACTGCACAGATAATTTTTGAAGTAAGTTTGTACAGCAGCTGCTGTGATACTGTTTTATCACAAGCATGAACAATTGTGTAACACTTTTTCCCTTATCTGAACAGTATCACTGGATTGATGACATCCAGTTCCATTCGGAGAATTAAATCTCTCCCTTATATATGAACATGCTACTCTCACTGATGTTCCCACAGTGCCCTGGAAGCTCTAGAAAGGGGGACTTTGAATACCTACTAAGATAAACTCCAAGTGGTTGTGTCTAATGCAGGGCGTAGCAGCTTGCCCACCTTTAGATGCATTTGTGTTTACATATTCACCACTTCCTGTGGCTGACCTGGACACAGTCATACACTGACATCCCAAGTATTTTCAGCAGATTAGTGCTCCTTTACCGGGGGGTAGGAGAGCAGGGAACAGCTTGGAGCTGAAACCTACCTTCAGGAATAATTTAGGCATAATATTTAAGCTGGTGAGAGAAAGCCACAATGAGATCAGAGTTTTTGTATTGCATTAGTTTTGTTGATAGCTAAACAGTTCCACAGATGTGCTGAACCATGAAACACATAAACACGCAAGCGGAAAGACATATTTTGTCAGTAAACTTTATGTAAATGTAGCACAAATATGAAAACATTAGTGAAGAGATATGACTTAAATGAAAACATGGTCAGCTTTCTGTGGACAAAACAGTTTGCTGTTATATGAGACTTGTATTAAATGAGTCATTTTTAATTACACCAATGAAACTTCTCTTTTGACAGGACTGGTGAAATCTTTTCTCTATCAAAAGGAGAGAGTTACTACCTTTCAATCATATCTTGATGTGGCACCAGGGGCTGTGCCACCACCCTTGTCCAGGAGAGGACCAGCACGAGCAGCAGCAGAACCCAGCTGTGCCCACAGAGCCACTGCATCTCACAGGAACAGGCCAGTTCATTGCGCTTGGTTTTCCTCTCACAATTCACTTTCTCTGCTGGCTCACCCTGCCAAAGCAATCAGGATCACAATAAAAAGACTTCATGGCACTTCACTCCAGTGTAAATATGCCACTAGTAGATCTACAAATTGGACTAGGCTGTTATCTGTCAAACACAGATCTCCTACGTACACAACACTTACTTCTGTCTGCATTCAAGAACTCCAAATCTGTCTGCCTGTCTCTTCGGTTTACAATGACGACTCACTGATTACAGTAATGATACATGAGAGGGCTCCATCAGTTCATGAACAAATGGGAAACAGCAACTGACTACAAAGATATTTCCCCTTTTTTTTGTTCATTTTTGGGGGGTTTTTTGTTCAACAGATCAGTCAGGTTTGCATTAGGGTGCCTGCTTCCATGACAGAAAGCCCAGACTGGGAATTGTCTGTCTTCCAGGTTTTTAATCAGCCTTCTTTTGATTCCAGATGTGCCAGGACAGCTGTTTTTCCAACCTTCATGATGGGCAAAATCACATGTGTTGAGGGAGGACTGAGACTCCTCTTGGATTTAGCCTTGTCAGAAATACATACACTAAGATAAATGGTTTTGTACAAAGATAGAAGTGGTTCCATCTATTCTCAGGAAACTGAGTGCTATCTGGGGTCTGTGACTCCAAGGTCACAGCTCTCCTTCAGAGGGAGACTGAAGGATGAAGCACAGGGGAAAAGTTGATCAACTGGCCACAGGACAAAAAAGAATCTCTCTCTGTGTTAACAATGGTACAGCTTTTGAACTTGTAATGCAAAAGCCCAGAACAGGAGCAGGAGGATAGACACCTTAACGTGGCCAAAATGAAGCTTAGACTCAGTTCCCTGCAGATGTTCCCACACCCTTAACATAAGGGCTACTTGTAAACAGATTATCAGTCATAAACACCCAAGAAAGATGTCACCTATCCTGCATTTTATTTGTATTTATATCTGCTGTACCTATTTTTGCTGGAGTTTCACACTCACTTTACTTTGCATTGGCAAAGCATAGGCAACAAAACAAGCCTAGGTAAGATCATTTAATTGTACTTCTAAAGTTTCGTCATGATACCATTTAAAATAACTTTTGTGAGTTCTAAAATTTGTACATATGTGTTTACATTTCCTCATTTGCAAATGTGCATAGAAAAATATGAGAGAGAAGTGTCTTTGTCCTTCCATCTACTACAAAGGGAGTTTAGATGGTGAGATCATCTGTCAACATCTATCCCATAAATGTTTAAATATGGACAGATGAGAGTGTCATTGATTATCCAGTTCCTTTATTCTGTAGATTGGAGGCTAGATGAATAGCGGTTTACCAAGGGAAGCATGAACCCAGGCAATAAGCTGTCAGTTGCATCCAGTCAATGGAGAGCTGGAAAACTGTCTCCATGCTTGCTCAGAAAGTAGCAAAGTTAGGGGTTGGTTTTGTTGGATGCAGTATCCTTCACTTTTTATCCTGAACTGTTGTACTTCACTGTCACCCTTGCATAGGCTTTGCAAATTCTTTGTATGCTTTGAGATCTCTGAATTTTTAAAACTTGTACAAATGACAATTAATTTTAAAAAAAGAAGCATAAAAAGAGGATGTGCTCTAAAGCTCATAGAAGTCAGTATGCAGATACCAGTGACTTCAGAGGACTCTGGATGAAGCCCTATGCTTTTAGTTCTCTTTGAAGTGAGAACACAAATCTGAAATGTCTTACTAAAGAAATAACTTCTTATGCCAATGTAACAAAACTTTAACATGTGCCTGCTCAGGAAGTTTAGTTCTTTGTGGGACCAAATTAATCCCTGAATAAGATAAAACTGAACAGAAACTCCTTGTGGAAGGAGTATTTGCTGGCTTGTGATTTCTCAGTAATAGGACTACAAATGAATTGGCACTCTATCTGTGACGTCTCAGAGTTTTATGGTGGCATCATTCACGTATAAACCCGTGGATCAAGATGTCCAAGTAAAAGTATTCAGACTGTGTCGATGAAGGCAACTTAAATCTTCTTGCTCATTTTCTGCTTGCCCATACGAAATAAAATGTCTGAGGACAAATACATTGGAAATTTCACCTGTAGAGACATTTTAAGTACAGAACTCCTAACTAGAAAACAATCCAGTTTTCCCTTTATAGAAATACTCTTTCACATATTCTCCATCTTCTCAAACTCCATCTATGTAGCAGTTTTTACCACATCAGAAAATAATTTTTAAATGCTGATTAAAAAAAAAAAAAAAGTGGTTTCAACTAATACAGTTGTTCGGGCCACCACAGAAAGAGCAATATTTCTGTTAGTACTTCCCCTGCATTCCCCGCTCCACCCCCAAAACCCACAGTGGGATCACTCTATTTTTAAATGTGGTGTAGCCTATAAAGCACAGACACAGAACAAGCAAGGGCAAAGGAAAAAAGGGAGCAAGGAATTATTTGAAGAGAGCGAGATCATAAAATCATTGGCTCTGCAGCTTGAAGATGTGGCAACAGGTTTTGTTATAGCAACCCAAAGCTCTAGAGAGCATGGAGTACCTGAAGGTATGTGGGGATTGATGGTGATTATCAGTAATTTTTGTGTTCCTGAAAAGGATACAGCACAGGAGCTATGTATCACTACAAAGCTGATGTTGTTGAAGTTATCATGATTTGGTATAAATATGCTAAATAAGTGTTTATTACATAAGTATTTAATTTATTACTACTATTATTATTAAATAAAATTTCAGTATTTCCAGTTCTAAGCATTTACAAAAAACACAGACTTTTCTGGAAGAAAAAATTATTTAAGTAACTTTGAGATTATTTAAAAAAAAAAAAAGTTAAGAGTTTTGGAATCTTCTTTGCTGTCTCTTTTCAGATGTTAGATTTCATATACCCAACTTTCCTCTCTAATCAAGAAGGGTTAAGTGTTGAAAGATGCAATTCTGCTTTCAGAACAAGGTTTCTTTCACAGGAGATGCAGAAAACCATTAAGTGGAAGACCGTCCAGACCAACAACACTGAGTATTTTTGCTTCCTTTTTTTCAAGTGTTCATTGTAGGGTTTTCATTTTTTATTGTATTTTATTTTAGCCAGATGTGACATCTATCCTCTAAAATGTTCCCCAAATGCACGTCATTGTTTCTGCCTTTCTATATTCTTAATCAGACAACTGATTTCACTCTTATTTGGTTTTACCAAGTAGGGGGGAGTGTCTCTGACTACCAGTTCCTCTAGTCCAGAAGATTGTTTGCACCCAATAACTTCAAAATACAGAGGATGGTTGACTTGTAGAGTTATGTGGGAATTGTATAATTATGTACAGGTAACACAAGGGCAAGAAAGCACACAAATCTGGTTCTCTGCAGTCATAACTTTGTCAAAAGTCAACCAAGGGGACAGTTTCAAATTGCCATCTATCTTTGTCACTGCCTCTGCATCAGAAATAGATCAAGTACTGCCTGCTAGGAAGAATATACAGCAAAAGGTTTAATCCTACTAATACTACTACAAATAATAAATGATTTATGCTACTGTAATGCAAACCAAAAGAGGCTAAAACCAGAACAGCATGTGGCAATCACGCTACTTGAAGTTTGGCTTGTTCATGCAGACATGAGGGCTAAAAACCAGAGGAGACGGCTGAGCTATCGCATGCCAATGGACCACCCCAGCCACCAAATCTACTGCAGAGCATCTTCCTCTACTGCTGCTTTTAGCCGTTAGCACATTGACAGCAGGGTGCAATAGGTAAAATAATTTTACCTGCTCAGAATAAACAATCTTTCCGTGTGCATGAGGTTACACAGTCATTGGCAGAAGCTTGCAATAAATCTTGGGTAATGAACTAAATGATAATTGCTATGTATAAAGGATTTTTAAAAATAAAATCCACATTTAGAAAAGTAAATGTAATACTAGGTGCTTAAATTTAAGCATCCTTTAAGAAGGAAATAATCATGGCTTCAGTTTTCCTGCCCATAAAATGGGGCTAATGTTACATAGCCATTTTCTAAATTACTACAGGATGTTTAGATGGGAGTCTCTACATTAGGGCATGATAGTGCTATTTTCAATCTCTCTCCACACAATATTAAATGCAATGCTTCCAAAAACATGCCCTGTCTACAGTACCACATAGTCAAGTCTGATTTAAAAAAAATAAAGGAGAGTGAGTGATCAAGCACACATTACAGCTGTGCCACTGGGTCAGTAAGTGAGAAGTTAAAATAAGAAGTTCATTCAATAAAATATTGATTCTGGAAACAGATTACAGGAAATCATACTGTACCACTAACTTAATTTATGAGTATTTATATTGCAAGAATTATACCAATATATCAAACACAATGCTTTCAACCTTAGTTCAAAAGAGAATTTTATCTCTAAGCTTTAACAACAGGGCTGAAAATAATTCAGATTATATAGGCAGCATTTTAGCAGCCCATTTTCATCTTCTTTAAAAGCAACACTCTAATGCATGATAGTTAAGGATCAAGTTGGGATTATGTGGAGAATGTTAAACATATACCAAATAATACATCTGTTTTGAATAAAAGATGTTGCATAGAGTTCCAGCTCATTTTTTTCAACTCTTTGCTGTACATGTTGTAGCTGCTAAGTGAAACCACATATCAGATAAATACATCATTTCAGCAACAGATTGCTAATCAATTGTCTGACATGTTCTGAAATATGTGGGTTAAAAATACTTGGGGGCAAAGGCTTTTCTGGTTTGGAAAAAAACTGTTTCATGCTCTCTTGTGCTTTATTCTTTCAACCCTGAGCCGCTAGGAGTGCTACCACTGTCTCTAGGCTGGTACTAGATCATTTTCTCCATGGTGGGAAAGCAGTAGACCTTATACCATGTTCTCTGCACATTTACAAAAGCTCGTCTGACTGCAGTCATATTCACTGACCTGTCAGTCTCCAGCCAACAAAAAGGTTGCTCCCAATAAGGGAATGACTAATATTCCTGTTTGGTTGCTGTATCTTATGACTTGACTATCCTTTTGAAGCAACCAGTTTCTCAGAAAATTCAATTAGGAATTATGATACTTGGATTTTTTAACCAATTTGAATAGCAAAGTGAAAACGTTCCATAGCATACAGTTTATCAAAAGTACTATCTTTGACTCACTACTAATTTCATTTCAACAATGTCAAAACATTACACTATAATACATTGATGTTAAATGTCTACATTATCAAATCTGTATGTCAACAACAATAACTAGCATGACTAGTTACTAATATTCAAACAAAAATACTGTTAATACTGTAATACTTCCATTGAAACAACTGTTTAGCGCTTTTCCAGGTCCTTGCAGGGGGCAACCAAAGATGACCCTGCCTGGCATCAGGGCTGCTTGCTGTAGGAGACCACTTCCTCCTCTGCTCCCCTTCCCCTGTAGGCTGACCTTCATGTCCAGACCTGCTACCCACCTCCTCAGACACATCCGCAGAGAAGTGCAGATGTTCATGTCAGAGGCAAATGTGAAAACCACAAATTACAACCCAGTGTATGCTTCTCTTGCAGGATGAGAGGCTCTCTCTATAACATCTAAGAGGGATTCCATAGGCCCATGACCAAGACCCTTCCTGAGGACAGGACTCTGCCACCACTTCTGTTCCCCTCAGTGAGTACCCAACAGCAATGGTCTGTGGACTGGTGGGATTGCTTGATTGGACTGAGCAAATCCCATGTCACTCTCCCAGCACACTGCATGAATCACAGAATCACAGAATATTAGGAGTTGGAAGGGACCTCTTGAGTAATGCTTGCTCTATAAAGTGAGGGATGCTTTGAATCCCTCAATCTTCTGTCTTGCATAACTCCTGTGAGAGAGTAGCCCAGAAAAGACCCTGAAGAGGTCCTCTGCCTCGTGAGCTTCCCTGGCTGCTTCCCACCCAGCACTACTCTAAGCCCCGGTGATGCCTAGCCAGTGTAACTCAACACTGTGTCCCCAAAAAGCTCATATTCCTCTCACCCCCTTTCCTAGAAACTAGGCCTCAAAGTGGTTGCCATTCTTACCATCACACAGCTGGTGGGGGGCCCTGGTTGACTGATTTGTACTCCAAGCTACAAGTAACTTTGTTCACTAGGGACAGAAGTTGGAGAATTCCAGCTCTCTTTAAGCCTCCTCTAGGGACAGAGGAGGAAGGCATGCATTTATTTCCTACTGAGGAAAAAACAGTAGAAACAGTTGCCCTACAGAGGCATACAGAAGAGTCTAAGGACAGTGCAATTATACAGATACCTCCCCTGAATACTTATCCAGCCTCCAACTGACTCCATTCAGGGGTCAGAGATTTTTTCTTTGTATTGAGTAATTTAAACTCTATTTGATGTCCTCTGCTTCTTGTACTGGGAAAAACAAAAACAAAACCAAAAACCAACACAAACAAACCACAGAAAACAATCAATCCCTCTTCAGCGTTTTCGCTCGACTCACTCCTGTTGTATCATCATTCAGTGATTTCTTTTCCATGCTGAAGTGCTTCAGTTGATTTTGGTCAAAGAGCATCATAACCACATTTCTCTGTCTGACATTGCTGCACCCCATCTGAGTCCTCTCACATTCAAGTCAGGAAGAAAGAATAACCAAACAAGTCCTTACACACTAAAGGGTCGTGGAGCTGGCAGGTCCCAGGAAAACAACCATTCCCACATCAACAGGAATCGGAGACAGAAAGCTCAGTAGAAACACACCTGTCACACAGACTGATCCTGGGCTGACCTTTAAATACTTGCTTAATGGTGTAATTCTCTGTGGTTTTCTGATAACCTAAGGCAGATGCATGTGATGACAGAAGAATTACTTTGAAACTGATGCACTGCTGTGCTATGGTTCTGTGCAGTCCTTTTGCTGTGACTGTGAAGCTCTGTATCTGTTAAACACCTGGGCCACTTATAGTCCCATGGGCTGAAGACCCAGCTCCTTTCTACACACAGAGCAACCATCCTAGGATAGATTCTCTAGCATAAGAAAGCTGCCAGTGCAAGAGCATAAGTGCTTAGTGTGTCTGAGGCAAAGAAAATCTGGTCACGTCAGCAGACGTTTCTGCAGCCAGTGGAAACTGGCACATACAAGAAATGTAACTTCCAGGGGGAAAAAAATTGATTTATGGAGTGAGAAGTTTTCAAAGGGGCTCTTTCAGTCCAAAGGTACACCTACTACCAGCTCTGCCAAGACTCTTGGTATGTTCTCAGCATCCCGTTCTCAGCATCTTTATCTCCTCTTTGCTCTCACACAAGGCACATCCCAACTACTGGCCTAAGTAAGCTTCAGACTAGGATCCATCTAAAGTTACAGTTACAGTCACCATGAGTGTTACAGCAGCATAAGTGCAAGGTTTGCCCATGGAAGGAGATTTTGTGTCATTGTAGTTGCACTAGGCTCTGAACCCAACAGGTGCATCTGGCAGCAGCTTTCTCCTCGCAGCAAGCTTTGTCCACACCAGGACCTTTGCTGGCTGAGCTCCACTGGGCAGGTGTGATTTAGGGTTTTTTTTGAGATCCAAGCTAACATCATTGTGTGAGCAAAACTTTCTAATGTAGGCCTGGTCCTAAAAGGAATATCTCCAACAGCACTCTAAAAAGCTCAGTTACCTGTGCATGTATCAATAAGCTTGCTTGCCCCTCAACTCCAACTATTAAAAAAGAGTTTGTGTCCTCCAAAGGAGGAGATGAGAAGACTGCTGATGCTGATGGAACACAGGAAAACTCAGAACAGCTTCACTAGATTTTCTGTGGTAGCAGAATTTGACTGTTGCACTAAAAAGGCAATTGGTGAGGCTTCTTCTTACTGCTGGTACATGACAGACACAGGATTGTGATGCACATTAGAGCAGAATCAGCTCCACCTTCGGAAAGCAGAGAAAAAACACCCACTTTTTTTAGAACCTATGGGACCACTGCCATGAAAAGCCTTTTTTTAAAAAGGGGTTTAGCTGATTTATTTATTAACTGGGCTTACAGATGTCCTACTTTCAATTCTAGTACAGGGATGGGAAAGTTAAACAAAATTAATATGCATTTAGAAATTAATCAACACATTGAACATTAATGCCAGATTATGTTTACTTGTTGCTATTTAGTATTATTTTGCAATAGGACCTCATTCACCTTGCCAGAAAAAAAAAAAAAACAACTCTTTGTATGAAGCCCCTCAGAAAAATAATGTAAGCTGGAGATCTTATGCAGTTTGATAAACAGCTTTGAGTAGGAAACAAAGTGATATGAAAGGGCTTTTCTTCATGTGTCTTGTGTTAGAAATGACAGTTTGTTCTTCCTTACAGTTACACATGGGTTACTTTAGTATTCCATTCTGAAAGGCCACAGTATATCCAGCATACCTCACTCCAGAGAGTCAGATAAAAAGAATAGTCAACAACAAAGACAAAACGAATAAGCAAGTAATGTTTCATCCCAATATATATGTCAGGCTCATACCACTTTACCCATCCCTGTTTTGAACTGCTGTCACCAAGTGCATCCTCCACTACCCCGAAGCGCCTAGTAGCCTTTTGCAGATAAATTTTCCAATTCACTTGATTTAAAAACAAAGCAGTCTGCACTGTGGGAAATTCTGTAACTCGTGTGACAGATACCTTGAACTAGTACCAGTCAGTTTATTTATTTGACACATTACTTAAGAAAAACAGTGCCAATGCAATATTAACACCAGTCATTTTATAAACTAGGAAAATGAAAAAGATCTTGAAACATAAAATGAGACTCTTTGTATTCGGGCAGTATATTACATGTCTTTGATTACTAAATACATGCATTAACCTAATGATTGTTAGTTTAAGAGAAAAATCATTGAATGTACAGGATATGTAAAAGTCATACCCTTGTAAAAAGCCTATCTTTTGCATTTCCTGACTTAAAAAAACACTTAAAAACTTGATACCTTCATAAAATCTGCAATATGCATTTATTAATAACTCAGTGTTACGTAAAGTTAAAATCTGCTGTCAGGCATGCAAGTTGCCAAGCTAACACTGACTTGCAGATAACAACTATCATGGTGAAGAGTTTCTCCTGGATTATAACTTATTCACTGAAAATGCAGTTTTCACAAGTCAAAGCAATCCTTAACTCATGCCAAATGCAGCTGAATATTATTTTCAGTGAGAAAAATCCTTTGGCTCTATTAATTCAGTAGATGAAGAGCATTCAAGAGCATGACCCCACAGGGCAAAGGTTAAGGCATTTGCCTCTAAGTTGAGATAACTATTTTGCAATTTCTGTTCCAAATTCATTAAAGATGAGATTAGACCATTTTGTCTTTTAGTTCTCCAGGTAACTACTCATAGGGCTACTAGCGAAAGGAGAGAGGAAAGAAGGAATAATGAAAATTACCACCTATTCCTATCTATGCATATATATCACTCTCTCTCTTTATTTTCATTAAAAGTGGCCAGAAATACTTTGTATAAGAGAGTTATGGTAATACGTCATTATAAAAATGCTTGGGTTTGGTTCTACCTGAACCAATGTTTAAAACCTCAGCATGGCTGCTGAAACCAAAACATCATTTGTTTACCTTTTTAAAAATGTCAGTACTTTTAGTAATGCATTTTTCAGATCTCTCTTCTTTTAGAAAAACCCGTCTCGCAGAACCATGCAACATCCAGAGAAATAGAAAATAATCCAATGCAGCCAGTATGCAAAAATCTCATTGCTATGTATATGCAGGGATGGGAAACAGAAACAATATTAACAATAATGAAGACAATTAATACAAAGCCTAGCTTTTACTACAAAGCAATGTTGGCATTGTAGCCATAGTTATCTCATAGAAAAGCAGATTTTTATCAGTTAGAATACTTCATTTCCATATGTAACACCAGCAAAAAAAAATACAGCCAGCATTTGAACTGCCTAGACCAGATCCACAGTGATCGATCAGATTCTGACCACCCGCTTTTGCTGAGATCAGCCTCCCTGAGCACTCCTTCCTTGGCTGCATTTAGAATTAATCTCAGATGATCCAGATTAGGGCGATCTGAAACCTAGATTAGATACCACTCCCATTTAAAATATAAACTCAAGAAAATTATATTAGTATGTTTGAGAGGCTTCTAAAACAATCCAAGGCCATTTAACTGACTGAAGAAGGGTAAAGAAATCGCAACAAGTAACAAAGAAGGGACCTAACTGGAAACCTGTTTTTCTGGGGTTTGTAAATGTCTTACTCATTTCACTATTTTCTTTTCTTTTACAAGTTTCCTGGTTTAGACTTTTTAAGAAAAAGCTGCCTTTAAGATGGGGGGGGTGGGGGTGAGGAAGTCATATGATGGAGTTGGGGGGGGGTTGGGGGAGAAAAGAAAAAGAAATCTTCTCAAGAATTAGCAATACTCTCTAGGGGTTGTTTTAGGCAATTCCAATTTTACAGTTTCCTCTTCACATTGGATAAGGATCTTGGATAGTGTCAGAGATTTGGTATGTGCACAAGATCTTGGCCCTGGAACATTAAGTTGTCATAGCTACTTTGAATGGTTTCCAAACATCACCAAATCCTCACAGGATCCTTCCCAAGTTTAAAGGGCTCTTCTGCAAAAACTGTATCTGAGTGTTTCAAAGCAAGTCCGTTTTGCTTATATGTATCTGTACAGCTAATATGAAGAAAAGCAGGCATTAAATCAATGAGAAGATCTTAAAATATATATAGTAATATA
>NW_010190467.1:12240-12536 GCF_000695765.1 Mesitornis unicolor | reverse complement strand
ACAGCAGGATGACCATGAGCCAGCAACATGCTCTTGTGGTGAAGGAGGCCAATGGCATCCTGGGGTGTATCAGGAGGGGGGTGGTTAGTAGGTCGAGAGAAGTTCTACTCCCCCTCTACTCTGCCCTGGTGAGACCACATCTGGAATATTGTGTCCAGTTCTGGGCCCCTCAGTTCAAGAAGGACAGGGAATTGCTTGAAAGAGTCCAGCGTAGAGCCACAAAGATGATTGAGGGAGTGGAGCATCTCCCTTCTGAGGAGCGGCTGAGGGGGCTGGGGCGCTTTAGCTTGGGGAAG
>NW_010190467.1:1261-12023 GCF_000695765.1 Mesitornis unicolor | reverse complement strand
GACATTCAAAACCCGCCTGGACGCGTTCCTGTGTGACCTAGTCTAGGTGGTCCTGCTCTGGCAGGGGGGTTGGACTGGATGATCTTTCAAGGTCCCTTCCAACTCCTAACATTCTGTGATTCTGTGGTTCTGTGATTCCACGATTCTGTGAAGTTAAGTTGGGGGAGGGGGGAGGAGGTGTTGTTCTATTTGTCATCTTGTTTCTCGCTACTCAAATCAATATCTATTTTAATTGGCAATAAATTATTTTTTTTTCAAGTTTAGTCTGTTTTTGCAGTAATTGGTAAGCAATCTCCCTACATTTATCTTGTTCCACAAGCTTTCTCACTCCTGTTCATCCTGTTTCCTCCCATCCCTTTGAGGGGTAGTGAGCAGCTGGGTGGGATTTTGTCTTTTAGCCAAGGCTGACCCACCACACCAAGTAATAAGTGGGATATTGTTCAAGCAATCCAGTTCTAATATAAAAGGCAGCTTTTTAGACAGCACAATGTTAAGGTGGTGATGTTTTTTTAACCTCTGGAAGAAGTATTCTGGAATCAATCAGTGAACAGTGCAGTCCAATATCTCAGCGAAAGAGTGACTGATAGAATATTTTTTGAAATGCAATTGTTTGAGCAAAGCAAGTGAATGCCTTTCCCTTTGTGGCACATTACAAACTATGGAGATATTTGCTTATGCAAATGGACATAAGGGTAGATAGCTCACTGTACTAGTGAGTTAATAAACCTTCAGCTGTAATGAACTATCACATTACTCCTAACAGTTATAGTATAGAAACTAATTTTGCATTAGACCTAAAGCCATCTTACTTTGATATTCACCACCATTCCTGCCCTCAAAGAAGGGAAACAACGTACTCCCAGTTGTTACTCTGCAGCTTTATCTTAAAATTATTTAAGTTAGCATATCTAAAATCGCTCATGTTATCTAGTTGGCAAGTTTCTATAATATGGATTGTGGCTTATACTCCAATGAGGTCAGTCAGGTGATGGTTTTAAATCATGTTCATAACTTGAAAGTGCAATAGAATGACTATTTTAAGTGTGCAAAGACATACTAAATGACAGAGAAACTGATACTCTTTAAAGCTAAAGTGCACATTTAAGTATTTCTCAAGCTTAGTTCACATTAACTTGGTTTTTCACATACCTTTCTAGAATCCAAAATGGGAACATCAAAGATCAAAGGTTTCATAATATATTCCATTCATTTTACACACATTATACTGCATTTCCTGAAACTCTGAAGTGCTATAAACTATAGTTCTCAGTCTGTGAAAAGATTCCCATTAGTCCTGACCTGTAGCTTTATGAACCTGGTACTCACAAGCTAGCATAGATTTAAGTAAATTCAGTGCTGATGGAACATGTTAGATTCACAGCTCTATAGCCTTAAGTTCTGCATTTATTCACAGAACAAGCAGAGCATAAGCAGCAACACAGATTCTCGCATATATTCTGAAAATATGACAGCTGAGTGAGAAGCAGAAAAGTTTTTCCTTGCTCACAGTAATGCCCATTCTGTTATGTCTATAAAACAGCAATTATGTTTTGTCTGTCACATCCACTTGCCTCTGAAGCAAAATCCAATTTTAATTGCAATTCAGTTTAACATACAGCATGTTAAAAGAGTAATAAGATTACCTTTCTCATACTGTATATTCCAGATGTGTTAATACACTGACATATAGCCAAACAGGTGAATTGTATTGTGATATATATTCCATTTACTTCTTTCAAAACTTTTCTATGCTTAGTATTGGCATCTGCTAATGCTACTGATATCTGTGAAAGAGCATTTGATTAAAAAAGGTCAGACTCTGAGGGGGAGGGAGCACAGAAAGGAATTTTAGACTCTTAAGACTTAGAAAATAACTAATTGAAAATAAAACCATGTGGCAGAAAGAATGAGCTGGCTTTTCGTTCTTTGAAAGATATCATTACCAAGACAGATCTAGGAATACCTACTGTGTATTTATGTAAAAGCTCTGACGTCTATTAAAAGAACTAAATCTTTGCATGTAACCTATCAACTCCCAGAGACAGAAATTCATTATCCAAAAATCATCAGCTCTGTATACATAGTCCAGTTATTTGTATTATTTTTGATCAAATCCCTGTAAGTCTACCCAGCAGTGTTCTCAAACAGCTAAATGGGAATACTGCTCCAGAACAGGAATTTACATTTTTTTCATAGAATACTTTGCATAATTCAGGAATGAAATATTTCCCAACATCTTACTGTATTTATAAAAATCCAGTTTGAGATCAAACAAAATTAAGGCATAACCCTGTTTGTTGTTGGGTTTTTTTAACTCCCATATTTGTCTCCCTTATCTACAAAATGGTGTTAAATAGAAGCTCTCAGCAGATTGTCCATGTCCTTTTGAAAAACAAAGGACATCCCACAAACATTTACTTCATAAAAAGCAGAAGTACTACAACAGAAAATGCAAGAGATTGTGTTTTTTTTGAAAGCTTGATCATAAATGGGACAGTTTTATGTGCCTCCTGCAGCAGTACCCTTCTACCCAGAGGCCTTTCACCACTTTCTATAATTAAAGAAATTGATATTTCATAGTCATCACATATGCACAGTACTAACTACCTCATACACTAGGCACAATGAGTGGGTTGGATAATGTGTTGAAGTCTCTCTCTGTTGCCAGGCACTATGCCTGGTATTACTCACAAATGTAAAGTGCAGTGTTGGCAACTTAAAATATTTGTCTTCAAAACTTTGTTTATTAATACAAAACGCAAGTTTTACACACTAATTTACTTAAGGCTACATCTTGGAAAAAGAACCCCTGCATTAACAAATTTTATTTAACAGAAAACAAAGATTTCATATTTGTTTTACCTGCATGCAAATTTCATCTTCATACAGAACCTGATAATAGGCCCCCTGTCAGTACTGAAAGGCCACTATAAGGTCTCCCTGGAGCCTTCTCTTCTCCAGGCTGAACAATCCCAACTCTCTCAGCTTGTCCTCATAGGAGAGGTGCTCCAGCCCTCAGACCATTTTTGTGGCCCTCTTCTGGACCAGCTCCAACAGTTCCATGTCCTTCTTGTAATGAGGGCTGCAGAGCTGGACACATTACTCCAGGTGAGGTCTCAGAACAGAGTAGAGGAGTGGAATCACCTCTCTCAATTTTCTGGCCACGCTTCTTTTGATGCAGCCCAGGATACGATTGGCCTTCTGGGCTGCGAGCGCGCATTGTTGGCTCATGTCCAGCTTTTCATCTACCAGTACCCCCAAGTCTTTCTGCAGGGCTCCTTTCCATACTTCATCTCCTAGCTTGTATTGGTAATGAGGATTACCCCAACCCAGGTGTAGGACCTTGCACTTGGCCTTGTTGAATCTCATGAGGTTCACATGGACCCACTTCTCCAGCTTGTCTAGGTCCCTCTGGATGACATCCTGTCCCTCTGGTGCATCAGCTGCACCACTCAGCTTGGTGTCATCTGTAAACCTGCTGAGGGTGCACTCAATCCCTCTGTACTATGTCATTGATGAAGTTATTAAACAGCACTGATCCCAGTACGGACCCCTGAGGGATGCCACTTGTCACTTATCTACATCTGGACATCAAGCCATTGACCACTACCCTCTGGATGCAACCATCCAACCAATTCCTTATCCACCAGTCTACCCATCAAATCCGTATCTCCCCAATTTAAAGAAAGGGATGTTGTGGGGGACTATGTCAAAGGCCTTACAGAAGTCCAGATAGATGACATCCATAGCTCTTCCCTTGTCTACTGATGCAGTTACTCCATTGTAGAAAGACACTAGGTTGGTCAGGCAGGACTTGCCCTTAGTAAAGCCATGATGGCTATCTCGAATCACCTCCCTGTCCTCCATGTGCTTTATCAGAGCTTCTAGGAGGATGTGTTCCATGATCCAGGCACAGAGGTGAGGCTGACAGGTCAGTAGTTCCCAGGGTCCTCCTTTCTACCCTTGTTAAAAATGGTTTGTTTGTTGCTCATGCTGTGTGCGTTTGTGTAGAGATACTTCATCTGGGCTATTGGCTGTATCACCTCCTTACTGGAACACCCCTTACTTTTTCCATTATACTAATGTACTAAATTTCGACTTTTTTTTCTTCTTTCAGAAGGCTACACTGTAATTTCCCAAATTTCAGATCTTTCCATAAACAATGAAAAGTCCTGTCTTTCACAGGGTCAATTAGTTACCGAAAAGTCTTGTAACAATCTGAATGAAAAAAGAGAAATGCATGCTGTTTAGTTACATCATATACAAGTCAGATTCACAGAATGCTAGAAATTCTGTTTAAATGCATTATTATGTAATGCTCCCTGTTTGTTGCTTTGTCTGGAAGTACTATACTCTGGGGCATCTTCCATTCTTTCTTCACTGTAATTTTTTTCCATCTCCATGCACATAGCTTGTTATCATTTAATGAAATGAATATTCAAAAGGGATTATTTCATATAAGTTAGATCTAGTAAGGTGTCATGCACCAATTTGAAATTAACTATATGCATTCTGAAAACAGTAAAAGAGCAATAGGAGTTTGTATAGCAATCCAGTAAACTTCACCATCCATTTACCCATTATTCTATGTCAACTATATAATGAACCCCATCTGACACTAACTTCATATTACATGAACTATAGTTTCCTCATCCTCTAATTAAGAGCATCACAGTAGCTTTGTATTGCTTTGTTTCCTCTATTGCAGCTCTTTTCAGGCATGGAAGTAGTTTACTGTATCTGTGTTGTATCACTCAATTACCACTTCTTAATCCAGCCACCCCTTGTGTTTTCTTTCCCTCCTAGCCAGCTGCATATTACATTTCCAGCCTCCTTTATGGTTTTTTTTTCCACCTCTCTATAATATTATGGCAAAGTAAGAAAGAAGGGCACAAAAAGGGTAGACTTGTACAAAAATTTAGGAAACATTTTTAAAGATATGAACAAGAAAGCTGTTATTTGTCTACAACACACACTGAAAGAGTTCAGTGATCAGCTGATCTGACTTGAAAGTCAGCTCTCTTTATTTCACTCCACAGATTCATACATTTGTCTACTCACCTATTCCAAACCTCTGGAAAAGTAAAGGCCTATTCAGCCTTTTGGTAAACCCATAAACACGCTTTCTAATCCATCTTTAATTCAGCTCCAGTAATCTCTTAACTTAATTGAAGGCTGAGCATCTGTAGTGCTGAACATCTTCCATATAAAAACTTGTGTCTAGTGTACCTCAGGGATTCTCTAGGGAAGTCATGCCCCCTCCAATAAAAACTTTTCCTAGAGTCCTTTATTAATAACAGATCTTTCCTCTCTACTGCATGTGGACCATAGAGTAAAAAGATTAAATGTTTAAAGACCAAGAAATTGATTTTCTTTTCAGTGTTTCCCAGAGACTGCCAGACTCTGTCTCTGTTCAATCTCCACTAGAATTATCTTTTCTATTCAAATAATTTAATCTTAGAATATTGTCCTTCGGCTACTCAGCGACTGAATCAGTCACTCAGTAGAAGAAACTGAGCACATGCCCAGAATACCTACAGTGGTTTGAGTTACAGGAAAAAGCCATATTTTGCTTATTCTTAATATCTATCATCAAACATAACTTACAATATTCACATATATACATGACAAATGGATAACTGCACATGCAAATGGATGATCAGATTCAGTTTCTTAGTAA
The DNA here is from genome assembly GCF_000695765.1 of Mesitornis unicolor. Lineage (NCBI taxonomy): Eukaryota > Metazoa > Chordata > Aves > Mesitornithiformes > Mesitornithidae > Mesitornis > Mesitornis unicolor. The sequence continues at coordinate 6,343 of NW_010190467.1, read as the reverse complement.
ACTGAGGTTGAAAGAAGTCACTGCTAAAAAAAATAAATAAATAAATGCATGCAACTTGATTGTTTGAGCTTTATAGGAAACCGATGAGTGTTACAGTTATAAGAAAATTTTTGCCGGTTGTTCTGACCAGTTTGTTAAGGGGGATGATTGTTTCAGCAGTAGAGCTTAAAAAAAAAAAAAAAAAAAAAAAGGAGAGCATTTTGACAACGCAAGGGGATAATTAGGTAAGTTAGAATAGGTTATGTAAGTTAGAATAGGTATTTGTTCAAACTGCAGAATTAAGCAAGATGTATAAGCATTGAGAAAAAGCACAAACCATGTCCGAAGGGAGTATTAAATAATAGAATGGGAAGGAGGGGTAACAACTGTAGTGAGACCACCATAAGAATGGACCGAAACTTGGACCGAAACTTCCTTGAGAGTGGAGGTGGACCGAAGCTTTCTCATGGGAATGGACTGGTGGACCGAAAGCCTTTCTTTGACAAAAGTACAGGGGTAAATTCAATGGGAAATTAATCAAGGTGATAGATAAAAGAATATAATCCTCTTATGTAATCATCTTATGCATATGCATGATCATATGATTTGCTTTGTTAAAATTGTATAAAAGGACTATGAAAATGTACGGACGATGGAACACACCTTTGAGGGTCTTCCTCTGTGTTCCCCAGCGCTGCAAATAAAGAAGTGCCCGCTTATCTGCAACTGTGTAGATAAGTTTTTCTCATCGTGATTGCGACCCCGTCAACATAAGCATCACAAAACTCTACACTGCTTTGAAAAGATTATCAAGAAAAAGGTAATAATTCCATTGAAATGACAGAGCTTCCATTTGTTGGTCTTTGCTTTGTTTGAACAAAAGTTTTATTTCTTCCTTCCTGTTTCCTTCAAGAACTGCAACTCCTTGTAACAAGTGTACACATAAAAAGTTGTAATGACTATAATCAAGTCTCACACTAAGAAGATTCAGTCGATTGCTTGTTAAGGTCAGGAAAGTCCATCCTCCAGCTCTTCTCTCAGGACCAGTACAGCATTTCCTTCATCATTAGTTGTCTTCTGTGATAGTAGAGATGAGACAGCACAGGAATGCACTCCTGGAGAATGGACTGGTGCTCCCAGTGAGCACAAAGCACCCTCACAGATGTGCAGTGGTCTATTCCCATGACTGAAGTGCTGCAATGGAGAGATACAAGATTTTTAAGAAGGACAGGATGGGAAGATGAGGAGGGGGAGTTGTCCTTTATGAGACAACAGCTGGTATGTATCATGTTTTGCCTAGGGATGGATGAGGACCCACTTGAGAGGGGGTAAGGATTAAAGAGCAGACCAATATGGGTGACATTATACTGGGTGTCTGCTATGTGCTGCCTTCTCAGAAGAACAAGTGGATTAAGCCCTCTATAGACAGATAGGAGCAGCCTCACGTTTGCAGGTCCTGGTCCTCATGGGGGACTTCAACCACCCCGATATCTGCTGGAGGGACAACACAGCAGGGCATAAGCAATCCAGGAGGTTCCTGGAGTGCATTGATGATAACTTCCTCCTCCAAGTGATAGAGAAGCCAATGAGGAGAGGTGCTATGCTGGATCTCACTCACCAACAACGAGGGACTTGTTGGGAATGTGAAGCTAAAAGGCAGTCTTGGGTGCAATGACCACAAGACAGTGCAGTTCAGGATCCCACAGTCAGGGAAGAAGGTGAAAAGCAAGCTCACGACCCTGGACTTAAGGAGAGAAGACTTTGGCCTTGGATTTGCTTGGAAGAGTCCTGTGGGATAAGGCTTTGGAGGGAAGAGGGAGTGTCCTGGTTTACTGGGACAGAATTTTAGAGGCAATATTCTGTTAAGGAAAACGGCAATTTTGTAACTGTTATTAATTTATTATTATTATTGCTATTATTTTTGTGATTATAGTTATCATTAAAAATATATTTTTATTTCAACCCACAAATTTCCTTTCCCTTTCCTGGATGAGGAGGACAGAGCAACTGTATAAACCACAACAGTTTTGTTTTGGCGCCCAGCATGTTTTAATTTGGAGCCCAACGTGCTTTAATTTGGCACCCAAACGTGCTTTATTTGCTACTTAGCGTGATTTATTTGGCACCAAATTCAAATACTTTATCTGGGAAAAGTGCAGAAAGTTTTAATCTGGGAGTTTTGAAGGACTGAAGTTTTAATAGATTTGCCTGGATTTGTTACAAATTTCATTATTTTCGTTTACTAGTCGCTAATCATGATGTCTTAATACGATTGGATTTGGTCCCATGCTTGCTACTTTTTATGCTGGTTATAGGGTCTGGAGTCTGAATCAAGGTTATTGCGTGGCTATACTGTTTAATGTTGACAGCAAGAATGCTTTGCTATCTCTAGACTTTGTTTATGTACAGTTGTTAGTTATCTTTTGGAGACTGTTAGCACTTACATGCCTTTTTCCTGGGCTAGTCAGCCTATAGAGAAGACATCTCTGGGATCTGTTAGTTGTTTAGTGGATTTTGTTTGTCATGATACCTTTTGTTTTGTTTTGCATGGTCAGGCTCACTGGGAAACATTTCTTGGTGGTCTTTCTTTTCCCTTGAAACTAATTTCAGCGGTTTTGGGGAATTTTACATACCCTTGGAATGTTTCAACTATTGTCAGGCATTTTGAATGTTTTTCTGTTCACAGTCTTGCTTAGAGGGAAATATTGGTATATATGGAGGCTTTTACAGGGGTTCTTCTATGCCTTACAGGGACTTATGATGAGCATTGCATCTGCCTCTGCCTATGGGGCAACACAACTCCCTCCACCCCCACCACAAGCACCGTAGCTGCCTCAGCTCCCAGCACAAGCACCTCAGCTTCTTCAGCCCCTACGACAAGCACTGCAGCTGCCTCAATTTCTACGACAAGTACTGCAGTGGATCTAGGAAATAAATCAGTGCCAATATCAGTCACTTCTACACAGAAGAGGAAATGTACACAGAGAGCATGGACAAGACATGAGGAAGAAATAGTTACTTGCTCCCTAAATATAAGTAAGCTGCGAGCTGTCATGAAGGCGAGCAAATTATTAGCTGGCTGCTCTGATGCTGGGATACTGGAGCTGATGGTTTGCAGTTAGACAGTATAGAATACAAGTAGTTGGGATCACTGGCTAAAGAAGTGAGTATTGACAGAGGTCTTTCAGAAGAGGCACGCCCCATCAGTCTGTGGAAGTGACTCCTGTTAAGTGTGAAGCAAAGGTATCCCTTGAGGGATGATATTATATACCATCCAAGTGGACAATCTTTGAGAGAGGTGTTCAGAATCTAAGGAAAATAGCTGTGCAAGAACTGTTTTTTGCTGACCTGAACAATGCACGGATAGTATTAAATCCTGATGCACTCAGAGTTACTGCACCCATGTGGCACAAGTGGGTACACAGTGCCCAACCATCATACACCACTGTATTAGCATTATTTAACTGGAGAGACAGTGATGCAACAACAGTGGGTGAATTAGACCATTGATTACGAGTTATACAGAAAGTATTCCTTCTTTACCATGAGCAAGCATCTCAGCTGTGGAAAAACCACATGACAAATGTGCTGAACTGTTCAATAAGGTGTTGGGAAGATTGTCCCAAACAGAGGATAATTTATGCTTACTATCTGTACCAATAACTGTCTCTGTACCAATGAATGTTTCAGCCATCAGGAGAAAGTGTGCTCCTGCCAGACCTGCTCAAGAAAAACAACACACATCATGAGATACCCTGTGTGACCAGGGAGAAGACATGAGAAAATGGGATGGATAACCTACCTTGGTTTTACAGGCATGCGTACATGAGTTGCGAGGTAAAACAATTGTAAAAGGAGGTTTTTCCAGGAAAACTGCTACTCCAGTTTCCAGCATGATGATTCCCACACGGCATAGGAGGGCTTCAGAACCCTATTTAAATGTGCTGAATGCAAGTAGCAGTGGTGGACATTCTGCTCAATTAGAGATGCCCTGCCTCTGGCCAGGACAAGAGGGATAACTTTTATTGGATTGTATGGATTTGATGGCCTGGCACATCAGAACCACAGGAGTATAAAGCTCTAGTGGACACTTGTTGGAGGCTTCATGAATTAAAATGGATATGATTATATAGAGTTCTATGGTTTGGAATCACCACCTTAAGAATTCTGTAATTTAGAAAGACCACCTTAAGATGACACAGGGATAAAGAATGAGGAAGTACGACGATGCGGCAAGAGAACGACCCGGAAGTAAACCAACCGGAAGCAGAAGTAAACCAACCTGACCCGGATGTGGGCAGTGACACATAAGATAGAAACCAATCATGTATTAGCTTAGACAATATGGACACATATATGTAACCAATAGAAATGCTTATGTAGTGTGACTAAGGGATTTTGGACTATAAAAGCGCAGCTTCTGATAAAATAAAAGTCTTCGATTTATAACTCTTATAGAGACATCTCAGAGTCCTGTGGTCGTCTTGCAGACAGTGGTGCACAATACACACTAATATCATCAAACTATAAAGGGACAGAATCCATTTATATTTCTGGAGTGACTAGAGGATCCCATGAACTGACTGTACTAGAGGCTGACATAAGCCTAACTAGAAATGAGTGGCAAAAGCACCCTATTGTAACTGGTCCAGATGTTTTGTGCATTATGGGCATAGATAATCTCAGGAGTCAGTATTTCAAGGACCTGGTGGGCATTTGGTATTGCAGCTGTAGAGAAAGAGGACACTGAAGAGCTGTCTACCTTTCCTGCTCTATAAGATGACCCTTCTACTGTGGGTCTGCTGAGAGTTGAGGACCAAAAGGTGCCCATAGCTACTACAACAGTGCACCAATGGCAATATTACACTAATCGTGACTTTCTGATTCCCATCCACAGAGCATTGTACTGAATGGAGCTAAATCCAGTTGGCGACCAGTCACAAGCAGTGTTCCACAGGACTCAGCTTTGGGGCCAGTCCTGTTTAACATCTTTATCAATGATCTGGATCAGGGGATTGAGTGCTCCCTCAGTAAGTTTGCAGATGACACTAAGGTGGGAGGGAGTGTTGATCTGCCTGAGGGTAGGAAGGCTCTGCAGAGGGA
>NW_010190467.1:0-549 GCF_000695765.1 Mesitornis unicolor | reverse complement strand
GTGACCTAGTCTAGGTGATCCTGCTCCGGCAGGGGGAGTTGGACTGGATGATCTTTTGAGGTCCCTTCCAACTCCTAATATTCTGTGATTCTGTGATCCATACACTGATGCGTCAATTGGAGAGCCAAGGAGTGATCAGCATAACTCGCTCTCCCTTTGACAGCAGCATATTGCCAATGCAAAAGCCTACTGAGGAATGGAGATTGACTGTAGACTGTCGTGGCCTGAAAGAAATTACGCCACTACTGAGTGCTGCTGTGCCAGACATGATAGAATTTCAGTATGAGCTGGAGTCAAAGGCATCTAAGTGGTATGCTACAATTGCTAATGCGTTTTTCTCTATTCCCTTAGCAGCAGAGTGAGTGCCACAGTTTGCTTTCACCTGGAGAGTCATTCAGTACACTCGGAATGGACTGCTTGGAATTGCTGCCCAACTAGAGAAGCTTGTTGTAAAGGTATGTCACATAGATGCCCGCTTACCCAAGTCGGGCTGTTGACGAGGTCGCAATCACGACGAAAAAATCTTATCTACGCAGTTGCAGATAAGCA
>NW_010190466.1:5115-8786 GCF_000695765.1 Mesitornis unicolor | reverse complement strand
GCAGGACCCGGCACTTGGCCTTGTTGAACCAGAATCATCAGTTTCACTTTGTGTGCTGTGTGCTTCTCCAAAGTACAGAGTAACTCTTTAAACAAAAATGGATTTCAGCAAATAATGCACACAGCCAGCATTGAAGACTGCAACGCCAAATTTTCTTTTTTGATGAAGTTAATACAAAATTGGCTTTGATACATTCAGATTTTTATGTGCTTTAACTATGCTTTAACTGTGCTTTTTATGCTTTGACTATCCATGCTGTTAAATTAAAATTAGTTTAACTCATCCTTTATGCACCTTCTGCTGGGCTTCTTTTTCATTAATATTTGCTCTGAGAATGTAAAAAAACCCCAACACCTCCCCTCCCCCCCACCTTTTAAATAGCTCTTGCTTTGTCTAATGTCTCCATATTAATCTCACTTCATCTGGTCAGCTTGCAGATTCAGCTATTAAATTAAATATACCCTAAATGAAGCAACACTGTTGTTCTGCAGGGCCTCATGCTTGGTTTGGCCCTTATCCTTTGGCTTCTGTTGGCACTACTTTTCTTTCATGGAGTTTTCCCATCTGAAACCCCAGGCAGCCTTATCCTGCCTCTCCTCTAAGTAACAGTCTACATGCTTAATCAGACAGGTACAATCAACCTGTGTGTTTATGTGGAACCTGAAGCCCATCTCAGGTCCCCTCCAAATGGTGTTATACCTATCAGGTTCTGTTGTGCCAGGAAAATACTTAAGTTGTTTTGATAACTATTACCGCCCCTGCCTTGTCTTTGCCAGCATTACAGTGATGACCTTGAAAATATGGTGTTTTGAAATAAAATTTAAAAGAACCATACAAATAGGTAATGTAAATTTCAGTAAATACAAAATCAGTGACAGATAAGAAAAAGCATAAAATATGACCCTAAATATTTCTTTCCTAAATAGTGGTTTTCAACATACCGTTCTTGAAACAGTAACTTCACTTAGCAAGCTACATTATCATAACACAGATTCAAGGCTTGGTACTTATTATGTCCCATCTTGATTTCAAACCTATGCTTTGATATACCTACCTTTAAGAATCTGCTTCTCAAATTTTACCAGTACTTGGGCACCTATGTGTCTTGGAGCAGGCATGGGGCAGGGGAATTGCACTCAGACTAAGGAAGGCATGAGATGGATAACTCTACAGTATGATTTCACTGAATACCCTTTGATTGGTGTGACAGTTTACATTTCCAATAAAGTCTGCAGAATAAAGAAACAGTACAATACTTTAAATTAATTTCAAACTGTGTTTTTCTTTTTTGTTTGGTTAACTATGCAAATAAATAAGCATTAGCAAAGCACTTTAGTGATGCTTTATGTCAAGAAATTACCTTCCCTACATTCCACTACTGTTCATTTGAAAGTTTACTTTTAGATAAACATTTAAGTTTTATAATTTAAGGTTTAACATTTAAAGAGCTGCCATTTTAAAACCCCATTCTGAAATGAGTATTTAGGAATTAAAATATTTCTTCTTGTGAGGTGTCCATAAAATATGTAGCTTATCAGTTTGTGAAGTAGGATCTTAGGTAAAATACATCTTTTAAAATTGCAATTTGTGGTAGATCTTTGTGATAGAGATCATTATTAACCAATAAGCACAGAATTAAAAAGCACCACTTTTTTAGGTTTGAGATGCACTCATGCAGAAATAAATATATTTTAAGGACAGTAAATAGACTAAAATAACTTGAATATTTCTGGAAACAACGTATAGTTGAACAGCTTAGGAAAACTTCACATTTTGGGATGCATTTCCTTTGAGTCGGCAGGCCAACAGTCCAGTTTTGTTTGTTTGGTGCTGCAAACCTGGAAGCCTGCTTATGTATTTTAGGCCAAAAAAGACTCTTTGATCATACTGCCTCACATCTTGACATCTTACTCTATTACTCTTGCATTATGCTGTATGAATTTCTGAAAAACATTCTGTTTTGATCTGCAGACATCTGTCTACAAGTATACATACGTATATGCATATATACACAAAAATATGTGATTAAAAATTGCAAAATACTCCTGTTATCAATGTACTCTTCAGATCATTGTGGATGAGCCACAGCTGGAAACAGCATAACATTGGTCAGTTCAGTTTAACTTCAGTCAATGAGTACTTGTCCAAAGTTATGGCAATGGGTAACCAGACATGTTCATGGACGTCAGATTCATAAAACAAAACACAACAAAACAAAATGACCCCCAGACACACAGGTCCCTCTTACATCCCTATTGTAAACATAGTTGTAGATCCTGGAGTTGGGAGGGGTGGGAAGTGTAAAAGAAGAAAAAAATCAGTGTTTAGGCTTATGTGCTTTCTCAAACCAGCATCTTTTGTTGTAACTGAGATTAAGTACTTGACTTGAAAAATCATTGGTCTCTCCTACTAGAATATTTCTTATACACTTATTAGTGTAGAGTTGAGTTCAGATCAATTAGTTCTGTGGAGGACAAGGGATAATCCATTCATATGAAAAACTAACATTGCTTCCAGGGACAGAGCTTTTATTCCTGCCTATCTTTGTGCAAATCTTTTGAAACTACAGTGCATCTTAAGTGTCTCTGAAATAGCAAGAGATATCACATACACAGACAAGTTTCACTCAGAAGTTTCTGGTGAGAGAAAATCTATGAGGAAAATATCCTTTCTTATGGTAAAGCCTTTAAAATAATGATGGATTTACCACCTGTTCCAGGGATTGGTTAAAGTGTGTTGTGGTTTAACCCCAGCCAGCAACAAAGCACCATGCAGCCACTCAGTCACTCCCTCCATGGCAGGATGGAGAAGAGAATTAGAAGAGTAAAATTGAGAAAAGTCATGGGTCGAATGACATGGTTGAAATAAAGACAGTTTAATAGGTAAAGCAAAAGCCACACACACAAGAAAAGCAGAACAAGGAATTCATTCACTACTTCCCATCGGCATGCAGGTGTTCTGCCATCTCCAGGAAAGCAGAGCTCCATCACGAGCAACTGTTACTTGGGAAGACAATCACTCCAAATGTCCCCTCTTTCTTCTTCCCATAGCTTCATATGCTGAGCATGAATTCATATGGTATAGGAAATATCTCTTTGATCAGTTTGGATCAGCTGTCCCAGCTGTGTCTCCTCCCAACTTTTTGTGCAACCCCAGCCTACTTGCTGATGGGGTGGTGTGAGAAGCAGAAAAGGCCTTGAATCTATGTAAGCACCGCATGCGGTTTTCAGCACAAATCCAAACATAGACTCATACTAGCTACTGTGAAGAAAATCAACTCTATCCCAGCCAAAAGCAGCACAAAGTGATAGTGCTTAATGTTGTGATGTGATAATATGCCTGTAAACATAACTGATGACTGCAGTCACTTCCTGTAAACCTGTATTTCATGTTATGGAACAGCCAACTGGCAGGGTATGGCAAAACATAAAAAAACAATTTGTCTGTTTTCATTCGGCTCAAAACCTTCTACCCAACTGTTGATCTGGAAAATAGAGGAGAACAAACAAACAAATTCTATGTGCTCTGAAATCCAATTCTTTGTGCAGAAGTAAGGGGAAGGAGGTACTTGAGAAAACAGAACTGATTTTCAGGACTCCTTTCTAGGCATAGGGAGATGTATGTGGAAGGAATTAATTTGACCATATTTTGTTTGTATCAGCAAACCAAAA
>NW_010190466.1:0-5103 GCF_000695765.1 Mesitornis unicolor | reverse complement strand
GAACCCTTCCTGAATGAAAACCAGATTTATCCTTACCTATTAAGTCAAAATTGGCACCTGCAGCTGATGTTAGCAATGTTTTTTACAATATCATTCTCTAGAGAATTTGTAACAATAGACAGCTGAACACAAGAACCAGATGCTGGAAAACAGAAGATAAGAAAATTAAATGTTATTTTCCTTGTTTAATATACAGTCACTTAGGTTACCATCACATACAGAGTTTGATTGTTTAATTAAGAAGTTTGTGATGATGTCACAAATTCAAGTCAGGTAAATACATTACCATTTAGCACATACATAAAACTTTTGATTAAACATACATAAATAGAAAATTAAAGCAATGCAAATACTGCTACTGCAACCCACACTGAAGAACTACTGCAGTTATTAAGATATATTTAGAGTTTTAATTAGTTGAAATGCTACTGAAGGAGAATATTTGCAGAGCTTGTTGATATTATATTGCAGCTGCTGTAAATCTCACAAAGGTCTGAAATCATACAGGGGAGGCACTGGTTAATATCTTACCTGTCACTAGCACCGAACATATTTTCTGTAAGATTTTAGGATTGTCTGAGATGCTATAAGATCTTGTTTCAAGTACCCTTCTTGCATTTTTAGTATGAAATAATTTATTTTGGTCTAGGTAATACTCACCCACTCTCCTTCAAAAGTACTGTCTTCTCTCCCACCTCTATATGCATAGACTCCTTTACTTTCAGTAAGCTTAGAGTGATAATTACAGGCAAGTTTCCTGGGGTCAAATAATTTGTGCTTTAATACATACTGTGCACACTTGGAAAACTCAATCTTTTCTGTTCCTCAGCTTCAGCGTAAATAGCATAGTATATCAACATATATGACTAGAAATTTGATATAAATAGGCATATGGCTTTGTAAAAGTAACATACACATGAGCTTGTGTTTTCCTGTAGTTTGTGCATTTCTTCCTTCAGCCCAGGAGTTTTAGCTACAAACTGTAATTGAAAGATGTTTGAGGAATCCTAAAAGTAGAATCTTTCTTTTTTCCCTCTCATTTTTGAAAAGATCACTTTGGACATACCTGAATAGATTATGCTTCTCTGTTCCTTCCCATCACTTATTCTTTGTGCTTATTACTTTCATCTTTAAGAAGACATAAGTGTATTTGAAAGAATCATAATAAATCTGACAGTTAATGACATTTTGCCAAGTTGATAGTTTATGTCTTACAAAGTCTATTGTGGTTCCCCTATAAATTTTCCAGAGTCAGTAGGTTCAGATATTTACAGCCCAAATTCAACATTTTCTAGTTGACTTTTAATATAATGTTTCATTATGTTAATTTTACATAAAAGTTTTTCAATCTGAAGTTATACATGACTTGAGTCATTTGCCTTAAGCCATAAAGAAAGTAATGCTATGAAAAGTAAACTCAAGAAAAAGACTTTGTATTAAAGACAAAGTTGTGACTGGCATGTGGAAAGCACCTTAACTGTATCAGGAACTAAGACATTGCATATGAAGTCATTTGGGGTGGAGAGGGAATGATTTTCATCTGAAGAGTAAATTGTACATGAAATATAAAAGAACAGAGATGTATTCTGACAGCTACATTATGGTTTAGCAAAACCTTAAACAGAAATACATCTGGTATAAAAAGACAATACCAATGTAACTCTTGGTTCAGCTTTCATTTTCACAGAGGGGGAAAGCTTCTAAGTTTCCCCTGCTGGCCTGTGATAACCTCAAATGAAAATAACTAACATCATTTACACTTTACAGTTGTATTGTTCTGCCTCCAGCAATTAGAAGAAAAAATACGATCTAGCAAACCCTAATGTCCTCGTTTAAGAGACCTTTGAATAACACACATTGAAACAAAACCCTATTCCAGCCAAAACTATCAAAGAACATGCAATAGGCTACTGCTCCAAATAGCTAAAATACATACACAGGTATACGCAAAGTTACCAGTAACATTTTCAATGTTTTGTGTGAGTATAAATACAATCTAACTTTACTGGTGAAGGTGAAAGAAATAAAAGAAGACTTTAGTACAGAAAAAAAGAAGTTTTCCTTAGAAATTCCTTCACACGACTATAATATAAGAGGGGAATGAAGGCCTTTAGATTATCGTTGCAAATTTACAGAAATTACGAAAATATCTTCTCAGTTCTACAGGATGAATTTTAAAAAATACTATAAGATTATTAAAATAATAATAATTGAGACAGATAGAGGCCTCTGCTCTCTAATGTGTGACCAGGACATTAGAGTTTGGAGTTTCAGGCATTTGGGTCAGATATCAACCACCTGCCTACCTACATGATAAGTTTATGACACATCTATGAAAAAAAAAATCTGACTTTAAGACTTTAAAACTCTATTTTTGCCCTTTGTTCCAACTATATGCCTCTACATTTTAGCTGTGATTACAACTCCATGCAATTCTGTACCCTTGACATACTTTTGAAGATGTTTGCTTGTATTGTGGTAGTAGTTTCACCACAACAATACGTAAATGTGTGGTCTGCATCACCCACTAAAATAAGCAGATGTACCAAGTTAGTGATACTAAAAAGAGTTCATTTGACCACAGTAATCAACATATCTTCATTTAAAAAGCAAATAAAGAACATTGTTCACACTTTCCAGAAGGTATTTACAGGCAAACAGGGTCAGAGGCAGAAGGCAATGGGATATCAGGATTCCTCTGCTGGAGACAACAGTATGGGTGGAGGGAGTGGAGGTAAGAAATCTGCAGTAACAGCCCTTTTTCTATACAATGATACAGAAGCACACTGTAAACCATCTAGGTTGTAAGCATTAGAATAGTACCTACCACAACGTAATCATGGATCTACCCTCTGCTTGATGTGTCTTCATCCTTTCTTTACCCTCATCCCTTTCCACAAATGAGATCATATCCTTTTTTCTGAATTTAAGCTACCAATAAATGTTTTTTCTGCACTGATTCTTAAAAGTCTCGCTAGTCATGACTACCTCATCTTTCTGCTTTTTCCCCTTTTCATCTCCAACAATAGTCATACAGAAATAAACTGCAAAGAAAATGAAATGTAAATGAAGTCTGGCAATTTCTTGCTTCTAAGTGGAGGAAATTCAGTCATATCACCCTATAATTTGGTAACTGTGTCCATTGATTCTCCTCTCTTCTATTGACTGTATGTCTGCCTAACTTGAAAATAGTTACTCTCTATTACAAAGAGCTGAAAACCAGATAAGCTGCATAGTCAACAGGAAATTTATCAAAATAAAATTGAATTAATAAGAAACAGACAAGTACTTTTAAACATGGGCCTTTAAGGATGTCTTTTCTAAGGCAACATATTTTTTTTTTTCCTCTATTTCTTCTTTTGTCATTTTATACCAATTCCTGAAGTAAGAGATATCTTTTCCCTCCAAAAATGCCAATATCTTATCTACTGTGTATACTAATAACAGTTTTGACAGTAGATATGGATTAGCCTTGGACATACTAAGAATGCATAATCAAATAAAATACTTCCTGAAAGCAAGCAGTTAAGTATTATAACCACCGTTTGCTGATAAATATTGAGTGTTACATGAGGGTGAAGTGTAAGGCAAAAGAGCAAGGTACTTAATTTAGATGAAAGGGAATTATGCTACAGAGTTCTGAGACAATCTGTTTTCCTACTTTTTTACTTATTGGAAATTACAGTAACAGGAACCCATTAAGTTTATGTCAAATTTTCTTTGGAGAACATCAAGATCTCAATTATCACATCACATAAAATACAGTTTCACAGAACTGGATAGACAGGCTAATTTGAGATGCAAATTTTTCCTATGTAAATACAGAAAAAAGATTAAGAGAGCATTTATAAATATGCCCATATTTATAAGACATACATTGTCATAGAAATAGCTAATTGCCACTCCCATAACCATTACCAATGTCTTTGTCTCTGATGATTCTTGGAGAAAGTTGTATTAAGAACATGTGTTAGCTAGCCACATGGTGGTCATCTCCTAAGTTATGTTTTCATTCCAATGTTTCAAAAGACCTGATGCTGGATATTGAATGGAGTGGGGGTGGTAGTTGTTATCGGTGTGGTGACTATATACTGAGTAATTTAATACATTTTCTGTTTTGGGGGCTTGTTTGTTTGCTTGTCTACTTTCCTTTATTGAAGTATTTCATGGTTCTCCTCTGACCTGCCAGCTCTTCACAGAAACTACAGAACGAACAATTTATGATATGAGAAAGGATACATTGGACAAGTTCATTTTCGACACATATATTTACATTTGATTGCTCATCTACTCCACTCCAAATAGAGAAAAAGGATCACGTGGAGTAAAACAAAGCAAAATATTTCAACAGGAATGACTTTCTGCTGATAGTAAATTATGGACTTACCTAGACCTACCAAGTCTGTAAAGTGTATCAGCGAATCAGTGGTGAATCTGCTTGTGGGAGCTGTGCCCTGGTGGAGGAAGTCCTCTGTCTGGTGGCAGAGCTGAGGGAGGAGGTAACCAGGCCGAGAACCATTAGAGAGTGTGAGAGGGAGATAGATTACTGGTGTAACACCCTATCCTCCCTCTTGCAAGCTCAAGAGGATCATGTGGTCACCAAGGCTGCGGACCCCTCACTCTGTCTGTGAGGCTGAGGAGAAGTGCAATGAGGAATGGCAGCAGGCACCTGCCCGGCGCAGCAGACGTGTTGTCCCCAACATGACATCTAATACCCAGATCCCATTACAGAACAAATACGAAGCTCTGAGGGTGGAATCAGATTCTAAAGAGGGTAATGGCCCACACAACACAGAAACCTCCCCTAGGTTGAGCTGTCCCCAGCCAGCCATCAACATTAACCCCAAAAAGAAGAAAAGAAGGGTCATTGTCATGGGGGATTCCCTTCTCAAGGGAACGGAAGGTCCAATCTGCAGACCTGACCCGCTGCACAGGGAGGTCTGCTGCCTGCCTGGGGCCACTGCAAGAGATATTAAAACAAAACTCCCAGCAGTGGTCAATTCAACAGATTATTACCCACTACTGGTATTTCAAATAGGCAATAATGAAATCCATTAAAGGAAATTAAAAGGTATAAAGAAAGACTTCAGGGCACTGGGTGAA
>NW_010190465.1:33073-36368 GCF_000695765.1 Mesitornis unicolor | reverse complement strand
GAGGCTGACCGGTCTGTAGTTACCCGGGTAATTCATAATACATAATTCCTTATGGACAGTGAGTTTTGTCAGTGGTCTGCGGCCTGTCGTGAATTGCCTGTGGGCTGTAACACTGCATTTTGTGACTGTTGTAGTTACAACAGTGCATTTTGTGAATGTCTTGTGGTTGTACATAGTGTAGTCTTGCTTTTAAAACTGCAATAGTGCATTCTCCATTGTATCCATAGAACCTGCAATAGTGACACACTGTATCTGCACATGTTGTTCAAATAAACTGTGAAATTTGGACTCTGCAGTAGAGTCTCTTTTCATCACAAGCTCAAATATTAAAGACCTGCTAAAATACTGGGGAAGGGCACATGTTTTGGAGGCTGTTCTGCAATTGTGTGTCTGAGGACTGGGTGAGTAGGAACAGAGCAGGAGCTGATTTTGCTGCTATGCCACCAGTCCTGCTTAGCTCAACTTTGCAATGATGGGCATAAAAGACTTTGGGTAACTATAAAGTAAATTTGAGACGTTTCAATGTCACTTCCAGAGCATATAAAGCCTCAATGGAGTTGCTGTTAGCTAGTACTCTAGTCATCCTCAGAGGACCCTAAAGTTCTCCTTTCTTTGGTCAGGGTGGCCCTTACCAGGAGTGGAGTTTTTGGCGTGTTTGGATGCACTTTGCCTTGCTATTTCTTTTATAGGTTTCCAGAAGACCTCTTCTCCTAGGCTTTTACATTTAAATTGGATTAAAAGTCAAACAGAACTTCACCCTTTCTTCTGAACTTGCCCTTAAAAAATGAGCTTGTAATTTCATCTAAAAAATAATTATAGTTTCTAGAGCACTTGGGAAAGAGAAATAATAGTTCTTGAGTTTGCTGTTTTCATTTGCTCTACCTCTGTCCTCAATTAAACAACTGAAAAAAACACTGAACCCACACTGGGCTGATTTCTGACACCATTCATGCACTTCTGTGCTTGTGACTCGGCTGACACAGGGATTGTCTCACTTGTCTGTTTAGTATCCAGGATGATAAATGTTTTTGTTGCTTATAAGGCTGTACCATGAGATGCTACCATAGGTTTAAAAATATTATAAAGCATTTCCATTGGGGGTGGTAGGAAAGAGTTCCTATTATTTTTATTTATTTTTAAAAGCCATGTCTTTCTGAGCTTTCCATTCTTCCTTTCCCCAGGGTTCCAAAACCTTGTTACTCTGATGTGAGTTGATTTTGGGGTCAGAATCTTAAATTGTTCATTTGTTGTGCTTTTGAAAACGCCCTTTTGTGTGTTTCTGAAAAGGATAGTGAAGCTTGCTACCTCCTATTTCCTGCACTGGAAACTGTGCCAAGGCTCCTGACACGTGGATGGTCCCCAGGGTTGATGCTAGATGGTGTGTGTTGGAAGTAAGACAACAAAGGATATTTGCTCTCACTGGCAGGAGAAGAGTCTCTGTTTCTGTTAATATTTCAATATCATGGGAAACTTCTTCGAGGCCACCAGTATCTTCCCCTCCTATTACCATGGCAAAAATCTCTATCTCCAGCTCAACCTGCAAGCCTGCAGCCACCTAGGAGAGACAGAATTACACACAGATAAGGTGCATGTTTCATACATAGACCCTTCCAGCAGTCCTTGGAGCTGGTTTTTTCCTGCATTGACTGATGAAATTAAAGACTTAGTGCCTAGCACACAGGATTGTGTTTGCCAGTTACCCAGTATGTTTCACTGGAAAGCTCTGTACAAAACTGTCTCTTCACATTACAGTTTGAAAGAAAAGTACCATGTGTTTGCATTTTTTCCCCTTAAATTTTCTTTTAGGTTCTAGAGGGAAAGGGTGAACTAGGACAGCTGGGTGAGAATAAAAAAGAGAGGTAGTTGATATCCCAAGGCTGCAAGTATTTAAGAGCCATTTGGACAATGCCCCTAATACCATGCTTTAGCTTTTGGTCAACCCTGAAGTTGTCAGGCAGTTGGACTAGACAATCACTGTAGGTCCCTTGCAACTGAAATATAATATTCTATTCTATTTTAAAAAGAGCATAGAAGTAGTGAGAGAAGGAAGATACAAAAGGGATCAATATGTGGAGGGGAAAATAGACTGGAAATTGTTCCAGCCATCTATATGGATTTCAGTAAGGCCTTTGATATGCTCCCTCACAACATCCTTCTCTCTAAATGGAAGAGATACAGTTCTGATGCATGGACCGTTTGGTGGATGAGCAATATCCTGAATTATGGGAAAATTCAGAGGCAGTGGTAGCATATCCTGTTTGCTTCAAAAAAGCTCTCTCTAACCTCAGTGCTCAATCTGCTGCTTTCCACTGAACTTCACATGTTTATCCCTCTGCATTCTGGTGCAGGCTCTGAGACTTAGAGCATGCAGTGTGCTTGGTTGAAGGCAGCTGAGCTACAGTGGAAGGCAGCATCACTTCAAATAAAACAAATCGTGTACCCTGCCAGCTCTATTCCCAGGCAGCTGGTGTGAGAGGGGCCCCTAGATGGCCCAAAGGTCAGCTGAGTCTAGCAAAACCCAAAAGATATTCTGTGAAACCTACAGGTCCTGGTGTGTACATCACTCTCAGTCCTGTGTGCGGAGGTGGCTGCTTCACCCGAAACCTGTCAGAAATAAAAGAAAATCAGTTTGCCAGAAACTGTTTTGGGCAGGCAGAAGGCGCTGCTGAGAAGCAGGCTGTCTGCTCTTCTGCTTGTGCAAATGACAGGAGAATGTTAGCTCATCCTTCCTGTCACAATGTACAACTTGGGCTACAGTGGTTTTCCCGAGCTTCTTGCCAAGGTGCAGCTTTCTAACAAAAAAAAACCTCCAAAGGTGCAGATTAATGGACCAAAGTAATTCTCCAAAGAGCTCCTTAAACTCTCTGGTCCTTACAACTGAATGCGAAACATCAGCATTCTAAGCCTGCATACACAAAGGAAGCTGAAGTAGAAATTACATCTTCTTGGCAAACGCTTGTGTGTTGCACATCCAGAAGTCTTTAATGACCTTTATTTAATGTTCTCTGATATGGTTCTATTGCAGAATGCATGGTACTGGTACAAATTTTGTGTAAATAATTTTTAATTTCATGGTGCCCACTAAGGCAGTAGTTTCACTTCTGCATTTCTCACTCATTGTTTCACATCTGTGCGGTCCTTTTGTGCATGCAGATTCCACTGTTAAGATCTCTAAAGAGCATCAGAGCAGCTATGACCTCTACTTTTGCATGGCTCTGAACTCTGTGGTTTTCATTTCCACCTGAAGAACAGTTACCAGTATACACTTGCAACAGAAGCTGTTAAAGGAAAGGCA
>NW_010190465.1:27939-33042 GCF_000695765.1 Mesitornis unicolor | reverse complement strand
ATTCCTGGTGTACAGCTCCACCCTATGGAAAGCTCTGGCAGAGTTACAAACTGACTGTCAGAATTTCTGCTTTTTCTCTGGAGTGCTGCTGTTACGAGAAACTGGACTTGATTTTTGTCAGGATGTCCCAATGAGTTCAGACTATGGTAAGGACAGTTTGGAAGGCACATAGTTAACTACTGACCCTGTCACAGAAAAGTTTTGGCTTCAGCATGAGGTACACACGGCTCAGAATTGCCCACCATTGGTCCTATCCCTCCCCTCGGCATGTTCTGCTGTCATTCCGTAGCTCGTCACTTAGCTCTCCTCTCAAAGCACCAAGTAAAAGGCTGAAAAGATAAGCTGGATTTATAGAATCATGATGCTATTTTCCTTGACTGTCTACATATAGTGCCCTGGCATGACAAAAAAATGTAATGTGCACATCTTGAGCTTTAGAACATTGGTATGTGCTCTGCTGATTTCTCATGGCATGCACCATGAGGCTTAAATGTGCATTAAAGGGAAAAATGGCTCTTTGATGTCATATATAACTAGGCTGATTAAAAATAAAAAATCATCATCCCTGCCATCCATCCTGATGGAAGATGTTGTACGGTAGTCTCTCAGCTGGTCCTGAACAGATTTCTGAAGTACTCAAAAGATCATGATGATCCCAGCAGGCCAAGTCTCCTGTCGCCTCCTGTTTTGATGATAATTAGCTACCCAAGAAGGAGGAACAACAAATGTCAGCCAGAAATGTTTGTTTAGTTCCTGCCAGCACTTTGGTATCACAGTAAAGGGATGCTGTGACTGCTGAGATAGTGTCACTGTGATGCCACTCTAGACTTTCTTTTTAAAGAGGACATCAAACTGTAGGTCACCTGCATCCAGAAAAGGGAAATTGGGCAGGTGCTCGCTCATGTGAAGAACACTCCAAAGAAAGAACATCTAGAAGGTGCAGCACATCAGGGCCATGAGACTTGCACATTTGAGCTCAAGAATATTTAATGCTCTCGTTACTGTTTTCCTTAACCAGTGCTAAGAAGAGGAACCAGCTTTTCAAATGATCTAGACCAACACGACAGGAGGATGTTTATTTCCATCCTTTCAGTTAGCCTTGCTTTCCTGGTACCTGTGGGTCTAGCAGGAAAAAGGCCAAAATAACAAAAGTACTCTAAGCCTGGCTTACTCCAAGTTTCTTAAGAAACAGTATGTAACTCTCCACTAAGACAAATGGATGAGGTTGGCCTAAATAGCAGTTTTCAGTTAACTGCAAGATAAACTAAGAACCTCTCCAGCTGCAGGAGGTAATTGAGGATAGGTGGGGTGAGAGGATGACATGGGAAAACTTCAGTGGGAATAGCTATCTTAGAACACAGGAATTTAAAAAAAGATTGGTTTGGGGGCTTTTGACCCGTCTGAAATGAAAGCTGCTCACGAACTACTGCAATTCTTGAAACCATCTGGTGGGATTATGACCATTCAAGTGAAGCTGTTCTGAAGTGACAGACCGTAGGTGGAAGCCCAGAACCTGTGAGGACTTAGAGACTGTTGTTGCAAGCTCTCCCTTAAAGCTAAAAAGCAAGATATATATATATATATATAGCACTGCTAAGGCAAGTGCAGTTGAGCAAACTGAGTGGGAGGAATATGCTTTGCCCTCTTTTCTCTCAGATGTGTGGCACCTGGGAGGACAGGGGTCATAAGCACACCTGCCTGAAAACCACTGGAACCGTGCTGGTGCAGAAGTGACTGAAACAACATGTGTACAGTCATTCAAGAGGGGAATTCTAGTACAGAAGAGCAATCGTGAGCATTTTCTTACTGTATTTATATATTCTTTAAACAGGAGCTGGGTAAATATGGTTATTTCCTGTGATTTGTCATGCAGGGCAAGAGACAGTCTGCTGAACTGTAGACTTAGAAATGGACTTCCTTATCCTCACTCCATTGGAACACAGTGCAGTGCTATTTTGTCCCACACACTGACAGAGGTGACACTGAGTAAGGGAAATGTGTGCACAAATAAATGCTTTATTTCATCCTCATCTTCTGTTTGTTCCTAGTGTCATCACTGGAGCTGTTGCTTAATGCAGCTGAAGACATGCGTCTGCATGAATACAGCTGTGCCTGTTTAGACTGTCTGACAGCAGCATCCAGCAGCATTTCCCACAGCCAAATGTAATTCTGGTTACCATGAAATATTTTGGTCCCTGAACCTGAGAACTTCAATAAAAAACAGAAAATCATCTATGATGGGCCAGGACTCTGCATACAGGACCTGCTGTACCTTACTGCTTTCCATCTTTCCAATAACACTAATATGCAAATAATGATGAAATATTTCTAATGTTGTCTCCTCTCCTCTATCCAGTCAGTCATTATAAAATGATTCAAAATATAACAATACCATTTGTTATCTCATGTTAATCGGATCAAAAGGTTGACAACAAGCAATGCATATTTGGACAGTTATAAACCAAGTTACTAAAAATTCAAACGAACCTTAAGAAGTTCACACCAACATTCTTCAGGATTACAGTGGCTGCATAGCTGCAGCCTTCCTTTAGCACTCCAAGTGTCACTTTGGGTGGAATGAGATGGAAGCCACTAAGATTCTGTCTTCTTGTTGCAAGAGATGATGTGTTGACCTTCCCTGCAACAGGATCTTCTATCTTTGTAGACAGAATTAAAATATTAGACAATATAGAAAGTTGGTGGTCATCAAGTTAGGTTCAGAGTTACTTAACCTACATTTGACCTCTGTCTATCCTGAAGAATCACGGAAAGACATCCTGATTTGAGTAGAATCACAGAAAGACATCCTGATTTGAGTAGAATCACGGAAAGACATCCTGATTTGAGTAAAAACTGAAGCAGTCCTTGAAATACTGTCTGCTAATCTATACTGGTTTGAGTTTTCTGACATATTAATGTGAGACATCTCAGGGGGAATAGAGGAAAGATCTTTTCCAAAAGATCAGAGCTTTCATGTGGGTGCCTGGTGCAGAACTATACTTTTGACATACGAGTTTGTCCTAGCAGTTGAGACCAAAGGTACTTTTAGAATTGCCAGTGAACTTATACATAAATTGCAACCACTGTGTTTCAGTAAACAGATTCAAAATGCCTTCCACTATTGCTAGACAGTGAAGATTTTATGCAAATGAGATGACTAAGAGGATAATAATATTAACAACAAAGATGTTATTTTACCTTTTTATTTGGTATGGAGTTTGGTTTTGTCCCCTGAAGGGATGATGGTAATTTCACTTTCTCTTTTCTTGGCTGTCCTGCAGCATTCAAAAACAGACTCTGAACTTTATGTTGAAAGGGTATCTCTTGTGATCTTGCAGCCTTGTTTAGGTCTGGAAAGGAAAGTTTTCCAAAAGCACAAAAAACATCATCATATTCAGCCTAATCCAAGTTCTTGTTCAGATAAGATTTTTATTTTCTATAAAGGACAGAATTGGCTTTGTTTTTTATTTAAGAGGTCAAGAAAGGCATTCAGAAACCCCCTAATAGTAACAAGTAATTAAAATATAACTAGTAAGTAAAGTTGTACTGTAATTATTAGAACTAATTAGTTGGAAGCATCTCAGTGGAAACTCACAATGAAGATACAAACACCTATGAAAGTGATTAAAAACAGAAAAGGAGGTATAAAACCCCAAGCACTAAAATAAAAATTGAGGACATTACTATTCCAAAGGCAAGCCTGCACTATACAATGATCAGTTCTGCAGAAACATCCAGGCTGGTAAAGTCAAATCTCTATGTCCATATAACAACCAATTTCAGTCCAGACCCCAAAGCAGTACACTTCTGCTAGCACAACCAACTAGGAAGCCCTGTCTCTTATTGTCTTGAATGCAATCATTCATTTGTATGGATGACCTGTCTACTTCTGACCCTGGGGTTAAGATCATCTTAGCTATCTTTCAATCTTTGACCTCTGCTCTACTGTATGATGGAGGTAGACTGAGCACAGGGGTGGCCAGAGCAACCTAGATCTAAATATAACTTTTGCTTGACAGCCTAAGACTCATGTAGTTTACTGTAAAGTCTGATAACCTCTGAAGGGAAAACACAAGACGATTATGGTGGCTGTCTTCTCACTAGAGGCCAACCTCCAGATCGATATTTTGTATGCAAGAGAACTGTTTTTTCTGTTTGCACTGCAGGCACTGTCTAACTGCAATGCTAAGTCTGGTCACTTATTCATTGTAAGGAGGCAGAAACTTTATTTGAGAAGAGCATCTTCTCTAAATTTCCCTTTCATTTCCAGACAACAGAACTGCGGCTGGTAGAGATGGGCTTCCCATCTACACAGCAAACAACCCAGAGCTTATTAAAAAAAACAAACACAAACAAACAAAAATCCTAAGCATGGACATTAGGGAAAAAAACCACTAGCATTTCTTGTTTTGCCTAAAGGTAAGCAACATTTATGCTTTGACATTAGAAGTTAGTCTTGTTTTGGCATGTGTCTCTCCACATACACCCTCCTCCCACTCCCCTCAAGCTGCTGTTCTTTTCATAACCTACCCTATGGCTCTGGAAATACAAATCAGTAAATGTGCCCCAAAGTCTATGGATTATACATAGATAACAGAGGAAATTTAGCAAGTTTGAAGGCAACAGCTCTTGCAGAGTCCCACTGCTAAGAAATGGTACCAGTATGTGTGGAAGGAAAAGGGAAGGGAGAAGGGATGCTGTAACTGTGGGATGCAAGGATAGATTCTGCAAGTACACACTGCCAAAGCTCAGCTGGTGTGGCATTATGTGAGAGCCAAAGGCTGGGGCTTATTAAAGCCCTGGTGGCTCTCCAGTGGTGACCATCCAAGGCTGTTGTGACAAGCAGATGCATAAACAGAAGGAACAACTGTAGACATAGCAAAGAAAACAAAATTATGAACAGGTATACTTAAATGGCAAAGACCATTTAACCACAGCAAACTCTGTTCTAGAGTTTCCTGTTACAGCTCTTAATGAGCAGGGAAAAAATGGCTTGTGTCAGAGAAATTACTTCTTTCTTTGTCTGCGGTTCTACCATCCCCATCACCCTCATGTTTTTATAGCAGTCTCCTAGGGTGAAGAAGAGAATCTCTCCCATTAGTT
>NW_010190465.1:21685-27908 GCF_000695765.1 Mesitornis unicolor | reverse complement strand
CCCTTTCTGCCAGTCTTGCATTCAGAAGTATTCAGAATGCTGAACAGAGATAGGTGGGTTTAAAATTCTATTGTAAATATTTTGTCAAAAGTTAGAAGAAGACAGATATTAACCTGCTCCAAACTACATTCTGGAAGGTAGCTTTACCTGTTGTGCTGCTGGAACCTTCATTTTGTTTGGAATGAGCCTGCAGCAGAAGGCAAGGTGAAGAATCACACATGGTATTGAGACGTTCAGATGCTAAAGGAAAAATAATGAAATATTACAGCAAGTGTTTTTCATTATCATCATCATTTTCACAAACATATGAAAATAAATCACAAAGTCTTTGGCACTTTAATTTAGACAACCTTTGAAAGCTGTCTACATAACCATGAGAGGCTCGGTAAATTCTGCATGAGACATTTTGCTCCATTGGGCAACAGGGATCAAAAATTCCTGTCTTGTGATGAGTCAGTTCTTGTTCTCTGGCAAACTGAGCAATATGCCATAAAGAGCTAATGGACAATCCAGCACAGGTCTTCTGGTGATTGCAAAATGAGGAAGTATGGGAATTAGTGGGTGTTTGATAAAACCCCATGGAGGACTGCTTTCCTTATATGATTCTCTGCTGTGTATGACTTTCAGTCTCACTATGTGATTTCAGTAATTTGTCAGGGCTGCGTTTCAAACAGAACTGAACTATTCCTCTCAATGTTGTAAAGCTTAAACCTAAGATAATGGTTCCCTTTTTCACTGCTTCCTGTCATCCAGTCACTGATTTCCTCCTATATCCTCCAAACTATCCTTAGCCTGCATGTTTCCTATTCCACATTGCTTTTGCCCAAGTCCCCAAGCTGCTCCTCTTACTGTTGAGTTTCAGAATTCCAACTCCCGTTTTTTTCATACAGGCATACTACTCTTTTTCTAAACTTGGCTTCCTCGGTTCTTGCCCATCCACCTCTAACTATTGTTTATTCAATTTAAGCTTTTCCTGAGCATTTTGCATCCATCCACCCCTTATTCATAGCACAACTCTTCTGCTTTGCAACTTTGCAAAGCCTATGTGGCTTCCACATTCAGTGATGTCTGCAAAGCCTCTTTTAACATACTAAATATAGAAGTCTTATAGAGACATTTATATCAGTGGATTAAACAGGAACATTCCCAGATACTAGAACATGCTAATCTATACTGTTAATTTATTGGAACACTAGTATGATATTGACTGTATAACTTAGCAGTCTTCCCAAAAACATGCTTGGGTACACAACTTTTGGCCAGGGAAAACGCTATCTTGTCTTGGGGGACTGAATTTACACAGCCTCCTCCATACTGATGGATCTCAATGTCAAGGAGTGCTGCTGGGTATGTTTCATATATCAGAATAGATATAGCTATGGTGGTCCAAGCATATAGTTCATGTGTCAAAATGACTGGGAATACATGGGGTCAGATGATGTAATCTTAAATTCGACTGCAATATGAAATGAGACAACTGGATAAAACAATGAAGAAGATAATAAAATGTTAGAAGCAGATTACCTCTACTAGGTTTTTTGCTGATCTTTGGAGGGAAATTCACACTTTCTTTTTTTTTCATTGAAGGAAGTTCATTAGACAGTGCTTCCACATCAGGAAACTAGAGAAAAGAAAGAAAGAGGGCTTAGATCTACCAACCAAACACTTAGAAAAAAACTCAGCAGACACCCCACTCTGCACCGCAGGGAAAAAAAGGGGGAAAAAAAGGGAAAAAAAAGGAAAAAGACAAAGGGAAAAGAAAGGAAAAAAAAGAAGGGAAAAGAAGAAAAAAAGGAAAGAAATGAAAAAGAAAGGAAAAAAGGAAAAAGGAAAAAAAGAAAAAAGAGAAAACGGAGAAAAAGGAAAAAAGGGTACAAAGAAAACAAATAATCAGAACCAAAGTGGAAACTATGAAAAAGATATACATACGTATACCTCAGATTCCAAAGTATATTTCTGAGTATGCTTTATGCACTAACAGTATTTATCAGTTATCAGCTGAGAATACAACAGGAAATTTCCTAAGGCCACCTTCAACCCAGGAGGGTAAGTCTTACTAATTTTCCCTTTCTAGTTAGCAGAGAGAGGCTTCTGAGGGGCAAATGAAAAGACTCGAGGTTCAGCTTCTGCTCTGAATCAGACTGTCTCCAGAGTTTATGTAAGAAATCTACAGAGTTTGTACTCAATAAACATCTACTATCTCCAAGATATATTTCCTTTTATAAAGGCATCTAATTCCCAGTATTAATTCTGCCATGACTGTCTTCTGTGACAATTTCTTGAGACAAACTGAGGCTGGATACAAACCCACAACTGTTGTTGTGCGAGTATGTCAGAAACTACCTGGCCTAACACTAACTCATCAAGTTTTCAGCTACATTACCTTTTTCAGGAAAAAGTCCTCGCCGAATTCAGATTCAAAATATGGAGGAAATGTTTTGTTTCTTATTGCCATTAAGGACTTCTTTCCTTCATCAAGTTCTTTCCTAAGCAAGTTTTAACATTGTTGGTACGGAAAAGAAAGAAAAAAGCATTATAATTGAGTTCACCAAGTTTTTCAGTATTATGTTTAAAACACTGAAGAATGGGATTGATAAAGGCAAATGGCATTTTTTTTCTGGTTAATTACATCGAGCAATGTTCTTGTAATTGGCAATTTTCTCAGTGATAGATCAAGAATGGGCCAGTCTGGCAGGTCTGGAGAAAATGTCCTCAGATACTGTTTTATGGAGGAGCTGATCAAAATGCATATGGACTGTGGGTTGGCTGCTAGGAAGAGCTCCTTCAATTGTGGCAAAATGGGCTTTGTTTTAGTAAGGTATTGATTTTTAAGATAATCCTA
Source organism: Mesitornis unicolor (assembly GCF_000695765.1). NCBI lineage: Eukaryota > Metazoa > Chordata > Aves > Mesitornithiformes > Mesitornithidae > Mesitornis > Mesitornis unicolor. The sequence goes on along the minus strand of NW_010190465.1, from coordinate 25,066 downwards.
ATCTTAAGATTCTTCTTAAAGGTAATGAGTTTACCTACTATCCACATGGTTTATCTCATAAAACATCCTCAGAAATGCAGCTGCATTCCAAGGTGTAAACCACGAGTGTATCCTGCACTTTATAGTGCACTCCACAATGAAGTAGGGAGGGAAAGAACCCTCAACAATCAAGTGAGGAAGCAATGGACAAGGTAGGCAAGCAAAGAGCCTGGGGTGATGTGAACAGAAGGGACATCACAATCAACAAGGCAGGGCTGAAGTGGGGTCACACCAAGCATATGCATGTAAATAAGGAAATGCCTATGGGATAGCATTATCGGGAAAGCTTTGAGACCCATTCTGGGCAATCAGACACAATCTGGGCATGCAGCACAGGTAATAAATAGGTGGAACTGGAAGTCTGTGTGCACTTATAGGGCTATGACCTCATTTGGATCACAGAGAAGTGGTCAGGTAGCTAACAGGACTGGAGTGCTGTGATGGACGGATACAGGCTCTGTAGGAAGCATGGGCCAGGAAGGCAAGGAGGGAATTTGTCCTGTATGTAAAAAAGCATCTGGAAAGCATGCAGCACTGCCTAGGGATGGGTGATAAGTCAGCTGAGAGCTTATAGGCTAGGGTTAGTGGGGCAGAACAACATGGGTTATGTTGTGGGTGTCTGCTATAGACCAGCTGGTCATAATACCTGGTTGTCATGGGGGACTTAAGCCACCCCAGCCACTGCTGGAAAGCAGCCCTGCAGAGAAAAACCTAGGAGACCTGGTGGACGCCAAACTGAACATGAACCAATAGTGTGCCCTTGTGGCAAAGACGACCAGCAGAATCTTGGGCTGCATGAGGATGAGTGTTGTCAGCAGGTCCAGGGAGGTGAACCTTTCCCTTCTACTCAACACCAGTGAAACCACATGTGGAGTACTGTGTCCATTTCTGAGCTTCCTGATACATAGAAAGGCCACAAAGATGATTAAGGTCTTGGAGGATCTTTCATGTGAGGAGAGGCTGAGAGAGCTGGGACAGTCTTGCCTTGAGAAGGTTTGGAGCACTGCCATGTGATAGATATGGGTCTGGGATTCTATTTGAAAAATGAGCTGGTATTTGTGGAATACACAAATCTCAACCTAAAGCATCAGCATTTGAAGATATTAATATAAATTATTTTTCATGCTGGTGGCAGAACCTGAAAACAGAACACAGGGCTTCTTACTTCAGACTTGTTTTGAATAGCATAAGTTAACAGTGACACTGCTAGGTTTTGAAAAAAATGAGAGACTCAAAACATGTATTCAGCATTTCTGTTGCAGAGAACACCCCATTATTTGCTAGCAAACCATTGGACCATTACCCAAGACCCACTGAATAACTAGGACAAATAACTTTTTGTCCTACTAATACGAATACCTGTGCTCTTCTTGTCTGCTCTGCCACTTGGAAACTGATGTTACTCCTTCTGGGCTGAATGACCAGAGAAGAAAAAATGTAGTGAAAATGTGAAAACTAGCATAATTTTTATAAGCACAAAAATATTTACAAGATAACCCTGGAAGGAAATTCCTCTTTGTGAGAGTATGTTATATTAACATCTCAGATGACTCCTGACTTGGACTTGTATAGTTTGCAGTAAAATTGTTTGCTCCTATCTGCATTTTTATTACATTATTCAACAAAAGAAACCCTCAAAATGATTTTCCAACCAGTTCTAAAGTATCTCTGAGATAAAGAGGCATAGAGGGGCAACATAATCATAGAAAAAGCTAGTAAAACATTGCTATATGTATCTAGAGATCTTGGTTACAGTCCTTAATTAAAGTCAGTAAAGTACATTGCCTTGCCTGTGTGCTTGGTTCCATTCTTTGTGTTATTTAGGTTTGCATCAGTTCTCTGGTCTTTCCTACCTCAACATCTGCTGTTGGTCCTCTCTTTGGGTAGTGATTGTCTTCTCTGTGTGACACTGGTGATGAGAAGCCACTGCCTGTTCATACAGCTCTGGTATGTCAGCTGTAAGGTAAAGAGTATCCCTGAATGGACATGTTCTGCTAAGCACTGCTAAGTGTAATGAATAATAAACAAAGAAGTATATATTTTTAATGCAGTTTTCTGTCACTTGATGAAAACCTACAGATTCCTTATTAGTGTGAGAGAAGAGGAAGAGAGAACTTCATTCCAAATCAAGTTCAGAACATTAACAGATAGGAAATTAATTCAATTCAAGGTAGAAAGAACCAGAAGCAGATTATGTTTATATGTTTATGTTTTATGTATTTTCTGAAATATCTTCATGTGCTTTCAAGATATAAATCAAATACCCGTGAACAGGAAAAGTTGCTGATATTCAACACTTCCTGACGGGGGAGCAACATTCCATGTCTCTATCTCCAGCTGAAGAAAATGTGGGCTTTCAGGGTCCTTTATTACTTTCAGCTTACTTAGGTTGTGCTTTATTGTGGCTGTGAAGAAGTCATAATCAACATTCTTATGGAAGGAACTACTACTATACAATATGTGTGAATGGAGAAAAGCCAATCTTTCCACATTTGAGATTGTGACCAGCTTTAGGGCTTTACTAAAGACTTTCCTCTGGCATCTATAAAAAGTATTGCTTACTTCATGTCTTGTACCTAAACAGTGAGTCAAAAGAAATTTCCTTGGTTGAAAAGAAATTTCTGTGGCAAAACTTAGTAGATCAGTGTATTTGAGAAATATGATCCTATTTGTTTATGACAACATCTTTTATTTTTCTCAAACCAGGACAGAAGGGCAGAAAAAAATGGGACTGAATACTAAGGATTTTCCTGTGAGAAAGACTTAGGGATTTTGAAAAGAAACAAACATCTTTATTTTCATTTGTACCTATTGAAAACATTAATAAATGTTAACAAGTATCTCACAAAAACTTTAAGAGAAATTCACACAGGAAAACTAATACACTGTTACATCTTTTCCCTCAGGCAAGGCTGATGTAACCAAAACACACAATCATTTGAGATCAGATTTTCAAGTGTAATAAACAACCAGGATTTATCCAGTTGCTTGGAAAACTTGTCTGAAATGTTGATAATTGTGTAAAAGTGAGTGGTGTCATAGTTCTTTTACCTGAAAAAACCACGTAGAAATGTGGGTCAAAATGACAAATGTACATGCCTAAATACAGGAAGTGGTTTTTAGAGACAGACAGTCATTGATGTCAACAAGTTCTAATTATATTTGAATATCATACTCAGAATAAAAGAGACAAAAGAATGTACATAGCACGTAGATGAAGTCACCTTTATGTTCCTTCTTTAGAAATAATACTATAGTACTTTATAATTTACTATGGTATTTTACAATTTTATAAGATAGACATTAGATTTTTATTACCTTTAGCACTGAGATCTTCAGATG
>NW_010190465.1:0-21654 GCF_000695765.1 Mesitornis unicolor | reverse complement strand
CTCTCAGTCAGGGAAAGACTGCAATAAAGAAGGAGTAACTGTGAACATGTGAGAAAGACCTCAAAACAACAGCATCCTGCTCAAAGGATTTCTATCCTAAACAAGTGTTATCTTGTTACCTCAGAACAAGACTACAAGAATGGAGGTAATTCAGTGTGTTAGAAAACATGAGTTGGTGAAAAAGGAAACTAAGTACAATTTCCTCGCTCTAAAGAGGTATTTGTTTTCTTATTCATGACTTACTTCATAGATAGCTTAATATTTCATATGGTTGTTGTTTATTCAATCAACTATTCCACTTCATTTTAAAACTGAAATCCTTCTGTGAAGGATTTGAACCAAATCTAAAACTCATAGACACAAGAAGTCAGATGGGAAATGTGTTAAGGAATTCGTAGGCTTCATTACTGAGGGGATCTCTTGTGGTTGGTTTACTGTAAAGTGTTTGAGGGGTAAGAGCCTCTAAGTTCTTTATTCTTATGCTGTCCCTGAAGGAGTTAACTGGAAACCAGAGTTCCTGTGACCAGGTAGTCTAGGTTGTAACAAAGCTAGGGAACAGTGGAGACTTGAGAGGAGTGTGATACTGATCCCTGACTCAAAGCAGGTCCACAGTGAGACTCTACTGCTCAGAAAAGAGTTGCCCAATGTGAAATTTCAAACATTTGAAAGCTCAGTAGATCATCTGGAAGTGAATATTTAAACTAACATTGCTAGATCTTAATTTTCAACTGTCAGATTTGAAATTCAGTATGTTTGTATTCACTACATGCATGTTACTTGATTGAATGGAAATAAAAGTATTTCCTAAATTAGACTAAAAAATGAAACTGTTCAATAACTACTGAAAATCTGGTGTGTGAATTCACATCGTGCAAGGCAACAAATTTAAAGGAAGCTGTAGGAAACAAATTATTTAAAGAACTGTGATAGAGCAAGCTGATCACTCTTTACAGAAGAAGTAAGCAGTGTTTCTCTCATTCATCCTAATTCATTCCACCCACTTCTGCTGCTTGAACTTTTCTAATTTTTTACCACTCATTCTACCACTAATCTCACTATTTCCTGACTGCTACCCCAAGCTCCTCTTCCTCTACTTACCCACCTTTACCATTACTTATTCCACTCACTTTTCTTTTCATGCTTTAATTATTTGTGCAAATCAGCAGAGTACATTTTCAAAAAAATATAAATGCTGCTCAGCAGTAATAACAATATTCCTCTAGGTTGTTTTTGGATTATCCCAAAAGCAGGGTTTAAACTCTTAGTATGGAGGTGGCTGTGGTTGAAATACAACTGAAATACAGCTGAATGCTGAGGATGGCTCTGCTTCACCATTAAACTCCAGCAGAACTGGCAGTGTACTATACCAGCACTCGCTATTTCATTAATGGATAATGATGTGTTTTAAGGCTGATACTTCCAATGCAATATAAGGGTTTCGTTGGAAAAAGCAGTTAAAAATTGCATTTTTCCCACCATAACCTGTTCAAGGAGACTCGCAGCATTCTCCTTTTCCTGTTCTGTTCTTGGTTCTTTTACATTCATCTCTTCCAGCTCATTTTCCTGCTTTAAAATATTGTCTATGTATTCCTGAGGGAACAATGAAAAAGAACAAGAAAGATGCAGATGTTATCTTTGCAGAGGTAGACAGTAACATATATAGAGCAAAGAGTTTGTAGAAGTAATGGACATATGTGCTGCTTCTCAATATCATAAAGGCCCTTTCTGTGAATTTGTGTGAGTGCGTTATATAAATATGTAAATGTTTGTATGGAGAAATAATTTTTAAAATCCCAGCAGGTCAAACTGAGGAGTACATGCTGAGAAGGCAGCAGGTGAAAGTTTACCAAGGACTAAGCAACTCTGAAGACTAGCAATACTGTTGAATCTACAAGATCAAATATACTAAGGACATCAAGAGCCTGCTGAATCTTATCAGGCCACTAGCACACATTAGCATCCACGTTGAACTGTGTGGCTTGGACCATACCCAACAGCTATGCAGATGCCCCTGGTCCATCAGTAGACAGACTCCCTGCTTCTGGGGAGACAGGTAGGTTTGGCCTCCCAACTGTTGCACCAGCCAGGCAAGTATAAGTGAACACACGAGAGTTTGAATAAACTATGTGAGTGAATAAAGGAATGTCTTGAGTAAATAGCTGCCATTAATAATAATCAATTATATTATTTCAGCTTAATGAATAAAAGGTGTTGTAACAAACATTGTTTGTGATCTGTATCTCCCTCCCATTTGATCTATTAGGGAAAATGAAATTTACAACATCATAATTGAAAAATTAGCTTCAGAAAAAATTCTGAAGCTCTGTTTTTAGATAGATGTTTACTTTGCCAGAATCACACTAAGTGCTACAGAAAAGAACATTTTTCTTTTCCCGCACTTCTTTATGCTTTAGAAGTTATTCTCTAATTGGTAAGTAATAATAAGTTTTGAACTCTAAAATCTCTTCTAAGAGTGTCTTCACAATGTGAATTAAATAAATCACTGTTTTATACCAATACTGAGGACTAGGATGCTGCTGACAAGTATCAACTGCAGAACTTTCAGATTCCATCTCAGAATACTTGTAACAAGGTGCAAGCTACACCTCATGTGTGAACGAGTCACTCATGAGAGATGGACACACACTTTGCCAGAAGGCTACATAGCTATTTGCTAGACATTGATAGAGTAACAGAACTCAGGAGCTGAACCTGGAAATGTTCTGTACTGATTTATGAAAACAAATACATAACCAAAACTAGAGTGTATTTCAGTGATGTGGTCACCTAGTTAACTGTAGAATTATGGTAGTTTAGAAATTCTTCTACGACTTTTTGAAGTTTTGAAGGCTTTGTGAAGGAAAACAGACCCTTATTGAGGTAAATGCAAAATAACAGATATTAATATTGACAGAAAGAAAACTATTTGTTAGTGTACTATCTGTCATGTGTACTGGACTGGATCCCACAATATTTGCACAGAAAAGCAGGTTCCACAAGAGATGAGTGAAAACAGTTGAACTGCTTCAGAAATATACTCTTCTTAGAGCACCTGTCTATGTATGAAATACTGATTGTTCTTCAAAAGTAGCAGAATTTTTGTCTCAGAGGTATACTGCAAATTCATGTCACCCAACTTGTCTGTTCTCTATTGCTCACTGGAAGAAAGAATAAATGTGACTGTACTACCTTAAGGGAAAGCTGCAGCTTTTCTCTTAGTTCATCATTGAGTGGCTGATACTGGAATAACTGACGGATTTGCAGCTTATTAGGACATTTTCGCACGGGTTCTGGCAAGCACGTCTGCTCTTCAGATCCAATGCAGAGACCTCTCCAGATACATGTTCTGACTGAGGGATCTGCAATCTTCCTCTGAACAGAGACAAGAACAATAGCAAGAGGTTACGTATATTAAACACAGATACTGGCAATGTGTGTCTCAACTGAAAAGCACATGCTCTCCTTACAGCATCTTAGGTCTAGAAGATAAAGTTAATAGATTCATGGGCACAATTTATCTATTTTAAAACTTCTTCATCTGGCAAGATGAATCCCCTTAAAATTACTATATCACCTTACTGAGAGTAGAAGAAGCCCAAGGTGACTATATTTTGCCCTGACACTGCCTGCCCCTTGCTTTGCCTGCTTAACAAACTAAACTTAACAATGTCACCTTGTTTAGAGTTCCAGTACCCCACCCTGTGACAAACACCTATTGCTTAAGCAGCAAAAGAATATTTTGAAACAATTGTACCTCAACAGGAGAAAATGTGTGCCGGGTCTTAGACTGAAGATTTGGAGGAACAATACTCTCTGGTTCTTTCTTCATTACCCAGGGAGAGGCTTCAGCCAAAGGGCGGAGGACAGTAATACTTAAAACATCTGGGTCAAAGACACATTTTGCTAAGAATCAGTTAAAATTCAAAAATGATGGACAAGTGTCTCAGATCTCCAGAAAAAAAATACTTACCTAAGTATAAAAACCCCTTATTATCAAGTGATAAAACTCCAAGTGAAAATGCAATACTTGTGGCTACACATAATATTGGATCACTGAGGTGATTACAGAATAGTTGGACAAGTTCAGTTTACTCAGACCATGTTTAACAACAGACTGCCTATGCTGCTTGCTTTGAGTCTTAGATAACAGTTATGTGGAGTATCCCAAACAAGCAAGTGCAGACCATTGACCTATGTTTACGGTATACTAATCTCAGAAGTACATCATATGCAGAACATGCAAAATTCTTCACTGTATTTTATACTTTGCAACCTGATCACTGGATGGATTCTATTAGAGATGATTTATTATATCTTTTTATTTTTCTGATTAATTTTAATGTCCTTCAAAACATTTTTCCAGTGTAACCCAAAAATCTACTTAATCTACTATTATCTGCCCCATAGGTGGCCTAGTCAACATCAGAGTATCATTGTCTCCATTGATAAATAGAGCTATACGATTAATGAAGACTGTGATACTGTGATATATTCAAAGTTTTTTGATGGTAAATACACAGAGAATCTATGCATTTGGTAATTGCTTTTGTTTGCATGTCTGAGAGTGGACAAAGATGTGCCAGTCTGTTCACTTATCCCTTCACAGTGTCATTCAGTTAATTCTCTGCTTCCCAGAGTATCCTACAAGCTCCTTCTTCCCCATGCTTCACTACCAGAAGTTCTATTTTCAGTTTGTCAGAAATGAAATAAAATTGTCCTACCTGGACATTCTTGGACAGGATCCTGCAAGATAGCAGCAGCAGGATCCCTACAGACTTCAGCAAGATAGTCGTGTACATCTCTGCTCCGCAGGATCTCAGTTCCAGAACCATCTGGGTAGATGGTGAAGAACCTACATAGCCAGCCACACACATTGGATCATATCAGATATAGGAGGCAAGGTGTTAGGCTGCCCTTCTGATCCCGGCTGCCGAGTGAGGAGCGGCCAGGGGCTGCCTTGTGCTGCACACAGACAGTTCCAGCCATCTCCAACAGACCCACTGCAGGACACGGCTGAGCCTCACAGCCAAGACGGTGGTGCAAAATGCTGCACAGGTAGTGACAAGTGAAGGAAAAAGTATGAGAAACAGCCCTGCAGACACCAACGTCGGGGAAGGAGAAGGGGGAAGAGGTGCTCCTGGTGCCAGAGCAGAGATTCCTCTGCAGCCTGTGAAGGAGAACATGGTGGAGCATGTATTCCCCTGCAGCCTGTGGACAGCTCCACACCAGTGCAGGTGGATATTTCCTGAAGGAACTGTAGCCAGTAGAGAGCCCATGCTGGAGCAGGCTTAACAAAAAGGACTGGAGCCCATAGGAAGGACCCACAATAAAGCAGGGGAAAAGTGTGAGGAGGAAGGAGCAGCAGAGAGGAGCTGTTATGGACTGATCGCAACCTCCCATTCGCTGTGCTGCTGGTCAGGAATAGGGCAGTGATGTTGAGCCAGAGAAGAAGAGGGGATGGGGAAAGGTGTTTTAGTTTTCATCTTTGTTCCTCACCATCCAATTCTATTTTAATTGCCAATAAATAAATTAATTTTCCCCAAGCTGAGTCTATTTTGCCTGTGACAGTAATTGGAAAGTGATCTCCCTATCTTTATCTTGGCCCATGGCTTTTTGCATCTTATTTTCCTGCCTTGTCCTGTTGAGGCCGGGGAGGGAGAGAGCTGGGTGGGTGTTTGGCAGCTGGCCAAGGTCAACCCACCACATTGATCAAATGCAATGGCTTTCAAATGGCATTATTTTCTAGATGACAAAAATGAAAATGTACTGTGATGACACGACAAGAAAACAGAACTCCATGATGATGACATCAAATGTGCAAATACAGAGTACTGAACAGAGAAAGCACAAATCTACAAACTCTGTACAAATACAGTATAGCAAAGAGAGAAATCCAGTGCAGTTTACCTGGGGACATGCTCATCGTAAGTGATAGGTTTGTTAACTTCTGGGAGCGCTGATGTTGAACTTCTCTCTTCCTTGTCATCAGAGCCAGTGCTAGGAACACACACAGATGTGCTGCCATCAGCCATGACCTATAACAGAAATTATATAAAATGACTTGAGGTACATGTTACATTTAAAACAGTAACCTGCTGCTGAACTGTAATATGACCAAGCCAAGTGAAAGAGACAGAAAAAACATATTTCAGGTTGAGCAACAGGAAAAAGAAATTAAGAAAGAAACAGAAAAGACAGTGAAAATAGCACACATTTCTAGAAAGACATGCCATATCATAAATGCTAATATCACATGCTAATACTAATAAATGCTCAAAGATGGTTAGTTGTCAGACAGGGCCATCCATGCTTATATTCCGTCTTCAACATATATCTGCAGGCATCAACAGGCAACTTCATGCAAAAATATTCACTTGCTGGTCAAATCAGGTAACTGTATATTCGGGTACTGATGTACCTCTGTGAGGTATATATGTATCTATGCATATATACCTACACACACAGATACAAATATATAGACATAATTATACATGTTATATATATTATGTCTACATGCTAATCTTAGTTAAAAATTGCAAAATACATACATGTATGCTCATATATCAGTGTATATATAAATATAAATGTTTTTGTATATCTATAAGTGTGTATATACATACAGGTGTGTGTGTATATATAGGTACATAGATGATTGTATAAATATACACTGCTATATAGACACATTTGTATACATGTTGATGTATGAAGAGATATAAATTATATATATGCATTATATATATTTATCTAACTACCTATAAAAAACTGGTGTATATATCATGGTGTATATATGCATGTATAAATATATACACATCTATGTACACATTGATATATGAAGAGATATAGATAGATATATAAGTATATATGTATAGAGGGGTACCTTTTTAGGCATTTATCCACTTTAAAAACATGGTCTTATATAATATGATAATACCGAGTAAATTTCTACAGTATTTAGTTCTTGTGGCTATTAACTTACATGCCATTAGTACACGCACACAAGGTATAATAATGCTTCTAACTCTTACTGTAGTCAGTTGAAGGACAGATACCTTTGGAAGACACAGTTTAAACCAGAGTCATTCAAAGGGTGGTCCATGGACTGAATCTGACACACCCAGTCCATGCCCATTTTGCTGTAGCCTCAGGTGTGACTAGGACAGCGGAAGAACCAGTCCTATTACACCTGTACCTGGTTGCCATCCCTACCAACCATTAATCTCATCTTGCTTACTACAGCCTCCCATGTCCCCTGTGACCACTGCTCCCACAATACCTTCAACTGCCCCACAGCCTCCTCAACCTCCTTCCTTTGTTCCCCAAGTATCAGCTGACAAAAAGCAGGACGTGCTGATGCTGATGCCAAGGAACTCCTGTGCTCCTTTGAATTGCATTGATTTTGTAAGAACTTGATATATTTGAAATTTCCACCCCTCTGTTGATCAGTTCAAAATTTGTTATGGAGAGATTAACAGATAGCATAGCTTTATATGAGGACTGTTTCTTCAGACTAGGAAACTAGGTTAAAAACTGTATTATAATGCATATGGCCAGTGGAACCTCAGTGCTCTTTCACAGGAATCTGGGAAAATGGTAATGATTACCATTGCAACAATAGGAAGTACACTCTATGGATGTCACATTTAGAATCTTTAATTAGAACCTTTAAATAGAAAACAGTATGTAGGTCACAGACATTTAAATGATGTTTCCTGAACTCAGAACTCCTAGCCTAAAAATAACTCTTACGTGTGAAAGGATCACAGCATAATCAGTACGACTTTGAAGACTGAATGATTCCTTTTACAACTATACTTGCCTTACCAGGCAGATTAGCTTGTTTCTATAGACCTTTTGAAAAGCCAACATCCTCTCTCATTTTTAATGCTCATTTGCAGAGATGATTTTTCACTACAAGACAAGTCATGCTAATTAAGGTAATTTTACAGGTGAGATAAACTAGAGATCATGTGTTTTATTTCAATCTCTCCAAAAAGAGAGAAATACCAAAAAAGGGAAACCTATCACATCCTCATTAACATTTCAGAAGACTGTTCCTTCTGGCTAGCTAGCCCACTTTAAGAAGTACTACGTGGCTTCAAGCTGACTTTAAGAGATGCTTAGAAGAGAAAATAACTTAAAATGTAGAAACTTGTTTCCTTCCATGTATTTTACCTTGAAAATATATCCTTTGGGATCCATCATCTCACAGATAGTGCTGGAAGTGTGTTTCATAATGTATCTCCCTGCTTGTTTTTCTTCTTTCCTGCTGATTAAATTGTAAACTTCGTGGGTATAAACTGCTGAGCAATCTTCATCAATGAAAAGAGAGCCTGTCTTGATGGGTAAAACCTATCACAGTAAGAAGGAAAGAGGTTCAGTCCTGAAAGGTGAAATCTTCAGTTTAGAGGTACCACAAAAATGAAGAACAGATGCAAATAAAGAGGAGAGCTCTCAGACCTTTACTACTGAGTCATTCAGTTTTGATGAACTAGAGGGAAGATGAGGTACAGGAGTTAGGCTAATATTAGTCTCTGTAATACTTTCTTTACCTCCAGGAAACTTAAGCTTGTGATTTAAATATACTATACAGTTGTGAGGAAATATCATAGAATATCTCAAATTGTAAGGGACCCATAAGAATCATCAATTCCAACTCTGCTCCTTACAGGACTACCTAAAACCAAACCATAACTCTAATGTCATCCAGACGCTTCTTAAATTCTGACAGACTTGGTGCTGTGACCACTTCCCTGAGGAGTCTGTTCCAGTGACCAATCACCCTCTCAATGAAGAGCCTTTTCCTAATGTCCAATCTGAACTTCCTCTGACACAACTTCATTCCATTTCCTCATGTCCTATCACTGGTCACCAGAGAGAGATCAGCGCATGTCCCTCTGCTGCCCTCCCCTAAGGAAGTTATTGACTGCAATGAGGTCACCCCTCAGCCTTCTTTTCTTTAAGCTGGACAAACCAAGTCACCTCAGCCACAACTCCTAAGTTTTGCCCTTGAGACCTTTCATCCTCTGGACACACCAATAGTTTGATGTACTTCTTATATTGAGGTGCCCAAAACTGCACACAATGCTTGAGATGGGGCTGCACCAGTGCAGCGTAGAGTGGGACAATCACTTCCCTCAACCAGGTACCTATGCTGTGCTTGATGCACCCCAGGACATGTTTGGCCCTTTTTCCTGCTAGGGCACCCTGCTGACTCATATCTAACTTGCCATCCACTCAAGCCTCTGCATTTTTTTCCATGGGGCTGCTCTCCAGCTTCTCGTCCTGCAATTTGTAAGTAAAACCAGGATTACCTCATCCCAGGTGAAGAAATCAGCCTTTGCACTTGTTAAATTTCATATGGTTGGTGATTGCCCAGCTCTTTAGTCTATCCAGATCTCTGTAAGGCCTCTTTGCCCTCGAGGGAGTCCACAGCTGCTCCTAGTTTAGTATCATTGTCAAACAAACTTAATGTACGTTCCATTCCTTCATCCAGATAATTTATAAAACCATTAAGGAGTACTGGCCCCAAAACTGTACCCTGGACAACCCCACTGGTGACTGGCCACCAGCCTGATGTAACTCCATTTACTGTAATTCTTTGAGCCTGACCTATCAGCCACCATACTGTAGACTTGTCTAACTGTGTGCTAGATGTTTGTCCAGAGGGATACTGTGAGAGATAGTATCAAAAGCTTTATCAAAATACAAAAAACTCCACATCTACTGGCTTCCCTTGGTCAACTAGATGGGTGAAACTGTCATAAAAGGAAATTAAGTTAGTTAGGCAGGACCTGCCCCTCCTGAACCCGTGGCTGGCTATGACCAATTACTGTATTGTTTCACAACTGTTTTTCAATTACTCCCAGAATAATCTTCTTCATAATTTTATCAAGTAGTGAAGTGAGATTGACTGGCATGTACTTACCAGGATCTTCCTTCTTACCCTCCTTGAAAACTGAGACATTTGCCAGCTTCTAATGTCTAAATATTGGCAGAGTACAAAAGGGATTGAATCATAAGATTTGTGAAGGCTAAAGAGAAGAGAGTTAAAATAGCCAAGGTGAGAGACACTGATGGCAGGGAACTTAGAACACAAAGGTACATTTCACTGTCACAAACAAAAATTAATTCGCACCTGATACGTTCCCTGAGGCTTTGTTATAATAGATGTCCCGTCTCCAAAGATAGTACAACAGGTACCCTCCTCACAATTTGTTACAACAGTAGCAAACTCGGGATTCTCTACTTGCACACATTTCACTTTCCTTGTGATGGCTTCCGAGGGTTCATCTAAGAATTAATACAGAAGAACTAGACAGGAGGTCATGAACCATAGAGAAGCCTTAGGATTCAATTTACTTTTTCTCTCATAAGGCTGGACCTTCATCTCCCCAGCAAAAGACCCTCAGACTTCATAACATCCTCTGTCACAATTTTATGTTAGGTAAACAATATGCAATCTCCAAGTTTTTGGACTGTGCACTTAAATATACGAAAATCCAACAGCAAAAAATGACTGAAACCATCTCTGGATGGTGAGGTCGGGAGAGTACTCTCAATTTATCGAGTACAATACTAACCATAATGATCTGGACATTTTTAACATAAAAGTTGGACCACTGAAATTTTTTATGCCTGTGATACAAGCTTTTGGATGTGAAGAAATTCCTTTTTCAGCAGCAGAAGTCAGGGAAAATTAATCAAACTGCCATGTTATTATGGACATTGCCTTCCCACTGAATAAATAAACAAACCAGTTCAAGATCGCTGCTTTGATGTTTAAAACCTCACAGGGAGGTGTTCCACAACTAGAACTTTCCACTGTGTTTGAACACAACAGTCTTGACACTCACACAGTAACTATACACTTCATATTAATTACAGAACCTATACAGCAACTGAACTAAGCATACAGGATATATTCCCAGCCAGAAGAAACACAATTAGTCCCACTTGTTTCAGGTGAATGTAGTTACACTTCTACTAGGTGTGGCATTTTTCACAGCCATATTCAATCAGATTTTGAATACCTCCAAGGTTGGTGAGTCTATGACCTCTGCAGAATATGACAGGCCCTGGTTCTTATACACCTATTCAGTTAAGACTCAATCAGTCTGCTTGTTGTATCAGGGTAGGTGGAGAGCAGGCAATGAACATATTAGAACTCAGGCACTGTAGTCTCATGGTGAAGGTGGGCCATATAAGCATATATATGGAAAGAAGGGAATTTGTTTTGTTTGCTACAATGTAATTTTTGCACTGAATACTGAGGAAAAATAGACCAAGCAGACAAACTAAGCCTAGGCTGCCCTAATTGATTTGTTATCTATGCTACTGATATGAGCCACCTTTGGTGTATTTTGACAATTGCCTGCTTCACAAGATACAGCAGAAATGAGTGCTCCCCTTTAGATTTTACCTGTTTTCTCACTATCCTCTGGTACAAAACAGTCTTCACAGTTTCGATAAAAAGTTGTGATCCTAGTACCATCAGCATGATCTACTACTCTGCTACCATCCAGCTTCTCAACAATTATCACATCATCTTCTCGTACAGTCATAACCTGAAAGAATGAAGGAGTATTCATTTATGTTAGCTCTGTAACATATGTAACAGGACTAACAGTAAAACAAGGCATTATGTACTGAAACTCTGATAAAGCTAGATTACTGCAACTTTATCTACTTTGGAGACCAAGGACTCACATTTTCTTCAAAATCTAAAGCTTTTGTATTAGTAACTGTGTAATAACACAGCCTGGAGGATTTATGTTCAAAGAACAAATCCTACAACTTACATGACAGTAGCCTTGCCTCTTAGTTTAGTAGACAGTGCTATAATCACACAGAAATAGTAATACCGTTCCATCAGCTGGGTCAGTTGCGTGATAGAATAAGAGTGGCTTCAGATCCATTCTCTTTCCTCCCTCAGTGCCCACTTGAATGCCTGATGGAGTTGTTGTTATCCAGGTTCCTGCCTGATTCTCCTTAGGTTGCTCAGAATTAACCAGATCCTGTTCAGTATTTTCAAACTCATTCTTGCTTGGGCGTGATACAATTTTTTTGTCACTGCCTTTTCCTGCAGTAAGAAAAACTTCTGTATCAGACTTGGTATTCTCTAAGGCAAAAGACAAAATCAATAAAGTGAATAGTTTCTGTGAGTATTGGTTTTGACAGAATTGAAAGAACTGTTTATCAGGCTAGAGGAAAATGACAAGGTGTGCTCTTGAGCTAATCTTATTTAATGTGTTCATTAATGACACAGAAAAAGTAAACAGTGTGCTAACGACATCTGATTATGACATAACTTTGGAAAGGACTAATGAAATGCAAATGAAAATTTGAATGGATTACAGAAAAAAAAGCATCCAAAACTGTTCCATGAGCTTGAAGATTAAAGTAATAGGAATTTGATACAGCCTATTAGAATGAAATCTAATGCAAAAAGAAATAAAAATAATTTACACTTCATACAAATTTGCAACTGCAGAAGAAAATAAAGACCTGGAGGTATCATTCCTACAGAATGACTACAAGTTATCAGTGTGAAAACATGGTGACAAGAAAGGCAAACAATCCTATGGTGTATCAGAAGAAAAGGGATGGAGATTCCATTGTGAAAGGTAATGGAGAGGTCTTATAAAGAATATGATAGAGAACTCTGGTCTGCCATATTCAAGAAAAGGAACTTAGACTAAGTGTATGCAAAAAACAACAGCATAGTCCAGAGAGGAGTCTAAAAGGCTTACAGCATATACATCCTAGCAATAAAAAAAAAAAAGCCAAAACAAGATGAAACTTTTCACTATAAATTTGTCAAGACTAAGCAGGGGAAAGGAAAGGTGTGTGTGGGAAAGTGATCATAAAGGATAAGGAATAAAGGATATACACTGGCCACGGACACTGAGACTGAAAATTAGGAGATGGTTTGCCAGGCAAGTTCTCAAACATCCTTCCAGTTACCCTAAGGAATATCCTAAGAACAAGGATTGGACTTGATGACTTGAAAGTCTCCTTTTTGAGAGACTTTTCTCTTTGGCAGCAACTTTTATTCAGATAATTCCAAGAAGTTATATGTTAATATTATGACAGGTCATAATTATTCTTTGCACTAAGTAGCACTGACAGTGATCTTAGACTACAGTCTGAGGTATGAAGTAAAGTTTTATTTGGTTCTTTCTTGGTCACAGAAAGTGATGTAAGAATGATTATACTGGGACAGATCACAGGTCCATACAACCAATTAATAATTACCAGTAGCAAGTGCCTTGGAATACATACAATGAGAAGGAAAAATACAGTAAGTCCTCTGTGAGAGAAGCATTTCTCAATACCAAGACTAAAAACTATGTAACACAAGTAAGGATTTGACACTACTGTAGTTACAAGGATTTATTTTAAAATACTTTGATTTTAATCACTCTGCTACCAATGCAGTTCTTACACACCTTTTTATTTATTAGAGTCCTAGCACGTTAGAAGAAAAAGAAATCTGGAGTAGGAGAGAAATTATTTGATACAAATGTAACAAATTAGCAACATGCAGAAACTGAGTTCAGATAAAAATGCATTTTCACACAATTTTCAGACTAAAGAAATACACCCTTCATTAAATATCATCAGCTCTGCTAACTTTAAATCTGTCCAAAACTGAAAATGTTACCTTTCTTAGTGCTGATCTCTGGTGAAGGCTCCAATTCCGGTAATGGTTGCACGTTATCTGGAATTGTAGGTGGTGGTAGAACAGGGCCAGAATCAGGACTGCTACTCACTGTGCCATCAGCAAACAAAATCTACAGCAACCAAGGACACACTAGAGGTTAAAACATCAATAGAAAGTCTCAAAAGAATGTGCCACAGGAATGTGTCACTAGAATATTGTGGATGATGGAGAGGAAAAAAGTAAAAGACTCTCAAAATGAAAACAAGAAATAAAGAAGCTATCTCAAAAAGAAAGGACTACTGATTGCTGAAGTTCACATATATAATTAATGAGGACTTTAGTAATAAATAGGCATTATAAAAGTAAACAGTAAAGAGAATTCTTTGACTATTTTAGTGGTCAAAGGCTGATGACTTTTTGGTAGCAGTGGCAATGCACCTATATCACCATACTGATTTGTATTCAGGTATTCCACATGTCTAGGACTGCTGTTAATTTTTTAGCCATCAGAAAGAAATCATGGCTATCTTACTGTAGCTGGTTTCTGAGATCCATCTAAACATATTCTACAACATGTTCTACAAAACATACCTTGGTTGATCCATCCATCATGTACTTTATGACAGTTCCTTGACCGGTGATGACTCTTGACACCTCTTGTTCTGTTTGCCTTGCCACAGATGTATATAGATGAGCGTTCTTTACCTTTTGGGGATAACTCTGCCTAACCAGAATTTCCAGAGTAGGCTGTTTGGCCTGTTCTCTTTCAGTGTCTTCATGCTTTATTTCATCTTCTGTAACCTCATGTTCCTTCTCTTCACTTTCCATAACTTCTTCCTCCTTTACTTCATTTGCTTTGGTCTCACTTTTCTCAATCTTCCCTTCCTTTGCTTCTGCTTTGGCCTCCCTTTTCTTTACCACCTCTTTCTCAGCTTCAGCTCCAGTGGCTCCACCTTTCAAACCTGAAAATAAGTTCTGAATTACTTAATACTGTGTAGTGCACATTCAAACAGTGCTAAACACCAGCATCATGATGTCCACAGAAGACATGAAACTTTCAGTGAGTAAGACTAACCCTCCTTGGCTTCCTCTGTAATTCACAGAGTAAGGGACAGACTCTGTTTTTCAGAAAACAATTCAAAGCAGTCATCTACTCAGAAACTCTCCGTTCTCCTGTGGAGGTGTCTGTCTTTCCAAATGAAAACAAGGGAAATTAGAAGATGGATTTATTATGGATTCTGAACTTTTGGAAGACTGACATTAGGTGAGGGGAATTTCCTAACTGCCCATAAAGGTGAAAAAAGTAACTGAGTTTCACAAAGTTTGAATTTGTATAGAAACTGAAGTTAGCTATTTTCTCTATTTGAACAAATAAGATTTTTAGATTAAATTAGGGCAGTGTATTGAGCGTACTAATGAGTATAAATTATGGTAGTTGTGCCAAGAGACTACATGTGTTTGTCCATAATTGCTCTGTTCACCTCAATTATTCAGCATTTCAACTCATACTCCTTGTCAAATAGTATTTTCACTTACTCAGTAGCTCAAATACAACCTGGGCTGGACAGATTTGTTGTATACAGGCATTAAATGACACCTGTAGGTAGCTGTTTTTAAAACTGACCAGATGACAATAGCAAAATTCACATTTGTCCGATTCAAAACCTAATGGTGTGACTACAAAAATCCAAGATTTACTACAGTTTACAGTGTGCAAAGATTGACCTTGTGTTGGTGTTAAAAAACACTGAGAAATGGAATCACTGCAGAATGATATCACACACAGAAACTTAAAAGTATCTATATAGCCTGTAGGTTTTCAGAAGGAAATTCAGCTATAAGGGTAGAGAGGCTTGTTACGACTGTCTTCTCTGTATGTACCAGATGGCATAAACCAATGGACTTAAGTGAAGAAATTCCTGTTTGAAACCGATCATATCTTTTAGAAAGGCAACAAAACCTGATTGTAAAATATCCAGTAGCAGAGAGTCCATCTCATCCTGGGTTAGTTTTGTTAATCATTCTTACTATTAAAAAATGAGTATAACTTAAAACTAGTATAAAGTACTACTTTTCAGCTTCAAGCCTCTGAAATTTGTAATACCTTTGTATATGGTGCTTATAAGCTATCACCAAAATTCTGTTTCCTTTCTACTTCCAGACTGGCACCAGTCACTCCTTTGACCTTTTCTTTGGTAATTAATTTGACATAAGCTCACTATAAGATACATCTTCCAATGCTTTAATCATCATTATTGTCACTCTTCCTTGAACCTTTCAAAATATGAACATCTTGTCTTGTGGAATTAAGAACAGTACATACGATTCCAAATGAGGTGCAGATAAAGGCAACATAACAATCTTCCTGTTATCACTCAAGTTTCCTCAATATATATGCATTGATGAATTGAATGTGCTCATTTTTCTTTAGTATTTCAATATACATGCATATTTAACTGATGATCCAACATGACTCCCAAGTGCTTTTTAGGGTTGCTGCCTCCCTGCCTCAAATCTGTTATGTCCAAGAACTTATAATTCTAGATTTTACATTTGTTTGAAATAAAACACACTATTTATGTTGCAAATACTATTAAATAGACATTATGACAGACTTAGCAATCTGAGACATTAAAAATTTATATTGTTATATCTAAAGATTAAAGCAGAAATAATTTTCTTCTGTAATTTTAATTTCTTTTAAAATTCCTTACTTTGCAGTGGCTCAGAATACTAACCTCCAAAACTTTCACCAATGAAAGTTAATACTAGTCCATTGGGACAAGAGACGTTCAAACTTGGGAAAGCAGGAGCATTTGACATCACTTGTGTCTGGGAAGTTGTTTCTTCCATTTCCACCTCAAGAATGAAACATGAATTAGTTTTATTCCACATTTTAAAAGAATGAAGAAAAAATGAGACTACAGATTTCAGTTGTAACAAAACCATTTCCCCATCAGTCAATGTTTCTAGACCTCTGATCTCTCTTGGTGATTTCCTTAGAACTCTCTAGTGTGGCCAGCATTTTTCTTGCAGTGCAGTATCCATAACTTGACACAATACTTCAACTGAGGCCTTACCAGCCCTGAATGAAAAATAACTTCACATATTTAACATGCTCTACTCTTGTTTATTCACCTCAATGTAGTCTTTGCCCTTCTCACAGCAAGATGGCATTGTTGACTTATGTATAGCTTATGATCCGCTGGAACTCTCAGACCTCTGTAGAACTATTATTGTTAGAACTGTCACTCATTCTGTTCATATATATTGATCATTTATATGTAACTGTAGAACCTAGCATTTATTCTTACTGAATTGCATCTTATTTTCCAGATAGTTCGCTTTGGATTTTAATCCTGTCCTCCAGAATATTTTTGCAGACTCACACAGCTGGGTGTTTGCACTAACATGGATACTCTCTTTCAGAGTTTTTATTAAAATACGAAAAATAGATGAAAGACATTGTAAATTAAATAGTAAAAAGGCTTTTGGAAGAAAAAGAGGAACTTAGATGTCCTGACATAATTTTAATGGTAGGGGAAGTTGTTTATGTAGGGTTCGTTTGTACCACACAATTGCTATATGTTACGCTGAGTGTTGTTTGGCAACTCCCTACATCACTTGCATAGCAAGAGTGATTTTGAGAGAAGTGGCCAAAGCAACTCGAGTACACAAAAGACCAATTTTTCAAGATATAGCTCTGAAAAAGAGACAATCAGATCTTTAGACCTGAAGTGGTGATTTTTTTTCAGGGCAGTGCCCTAGAAAGCAGTAACAAGAACTGAAGTAGAGTTTCATGAAATGGCTCTGGAATTGGAAGCCACTACAGTTGGATCGACTAGTGTTAATTTTCCATGGAGAAAGTCTGAGGAACAGGACAAAAGGGAAGACAGTGTAGAAAAAGATGGCAGATGTGGTACCACTCATGTTCCCTACGTAACACACATCATCCTGTGGAAGCAGCAGAACATAAAAGGGAGGAATAACTGGGTTAATGGAAAATAATTGTTCATGAAAATTATTATATGCAGTAGATCGGACTTAAAATTTGGCTAAAGGTGAGAATCAGGACATTTTATTAGCAGTTCTCACTGCATCATTGTAACAATACTTAATTAAAGATGGAACCAAGTAGGGAGGAAAATTAACACACCACTATATCATTTAAACTTTGTTTCAGTTAGTCTTGAAAGATAGTAAGAAACACACACAACAAGCACATTATCTCGAAATGTTACTGTTTGATCAGGTTAAAAGGGATAAGTTTTTTATCATAAATATCATTAAAGAATTTTCCCAGACAGTATATTTTAGATTTCTAGTGTTACACGAAACTGCTTACAGACCTCATTGCTTTGTGTTCTGATTACTCCTATTTTCAGAAGACTGTCCTTTCCTAAACTGAAGGTGGTAACTACATTGGCTCACAATAATCAAGTTAATTTCTGTCCTTCTCCTAGAGTTTGCTTGTATTTTAATTGTGTCCATTTCTGGGACACTGTTGGTTGGAGAAAACAGTGTAAAAAAGGAAAGATGTTAAATCATCTCAAACAGAAAACTCCTGCGTCCACTTCCACCATCCTGCTACTAATTCCTCTCATATTCCTTTGAGAACCTTTCCTGTTACTCATACCCTGGCTGATCTGTGAGAGCACTGGATCAAACAACCCTCCAGTGACTGCCTAAAATATTCTGTCAATAGTTAGCTAATGACCTGAAGTAAGCTAGATTAGGCATTTTGCAGCAGGGAACTGTGACCCATTTGTGAACAGATACAGCCTTCCCCACTCACACGTTTTTATGCAAAAAAAGCTTCTCATAGAGCTTTGTGGAAGATGTTCAAGATTAAATGCTATGCATTTCAGATACAGATGGTCCTGTAATTCCTGTATTATTCTGTGTTAAGAATTCCATAACAGAAATTCAGAATCTGCTTTTGAAAAGTCATCCATCCTTTCATAAGGACTGTCCTGTGATAGAACTACTTCAGCTACAGGCAAAAGTAACTTCCTCAAGTCCCTGCCTTGTGATCAGCTAGAAAGACGTAATTGCAGAGCAAGCTTTTGCAAAACTGTCTCAAATAATTTACTGGTTTGTTAGAATTTCCAATACAGGTTTTGGAAAGCAGAGAAACATTCTCCTACTTGGTTAACCTAAAAATTAGTTTCTAGAGCAGTTTTATTCACTGAGATATTAATAATATAAAATGTGTATCTGTAAAGCCAAAATTGACAAAAGTATGTGGACCATGGAAGACACACTGCTTTTCATCACAGAGTCATAAGGGCTAGCTTCATTAGCAGCTGCCAAAACCTACATCTGAGAATAACTGGAAGAGTAAAACATGTCCTTAAAAGCACCATAAACTGTTAGGAATTTGTTAAGACACAGCTTAAAGCCCTCTCAGAACCATCTATGTCTCTGTTATGTAAGTTTGTGTATTTGAATTTTTGTTTGTTACTTTTCTGTGTTCATTGGATAATATCTATTCTCCCACCTTTTCTTCTTCTTGCTTTACAAGGTCATCAGGTGTTGGAGGGCTTGTTTTGAGACTGCTTGCCTTTGTAGTTGGCAGAGATTTTCCTGATTTTTGTTTGACGGACTTATCTTTTTTTCCTGAAGCTGATGTAACAGGAGAAATTATGGTCGGAATATGAACAGAAGGGATGTTCAGAATTCTTGCTAAGACAGGATCTGTTTCATCATCTAAGGAAGGGAAAAGCATAGTTCTAATGCAATTAAGTTCCGTATATATAAATGGCCACATTTTATTTTTAACAAGATTTTGTACATTAAATTTTACTTTACAAATAATAACTTCAGTGGAGGAGTTTATTATATCAGACAGAAGGATTGAATATATGAAATTATTTAGAAAATCTTTCCACAGACTGACTGCTTGTCAGCCTATAAGGTACCTTGAAACTATTGTTTCCCACAGGTCATCACCTGTCTCTCAAAACCAAAAAATACAATTTTTTAAAATTATCTTTTCCTTACATAAGTGGAGACATTTTGAGTCTAGTATCTAGAAAATGATCACTGTTGTTATGCTTTGTCATGGGCTAGTCCAGCACAGTTTTGCACTACATAGTTCTATTTTGCTATAACGATTCAGATAGATTCTGATGATCTAGACTTGTTACGATTCTCCTGATTCTTAAAGGCCAAAAATGAGTTGCTAAGTTTCCAAAACGGTTTCTTAAAAATAAAATTAATATAAACAGATTTTCTGTAAAACATTTTTGTTTCAATGAACTGACAGTTCTCTTTAATCAGAAAAATCCAGTCAGCTCTAACCTTAACATCTTTTTGAAAGATTTTTTTTAATCATCTTTTTTTGCTGAAAGACAGCCTATGTCCCAAACCTACAACTCATGAAACAGCACCTTGTTTCCTATCCAGGCAATTTAAGCAACTGAATTCTTGTTTGTTTTGGAGAACAGATGAAGCAACTTATTATCCACATCTTAACCACACCCATACAGATAAGAACTGAAAACACCAGTGAGCAAAACACGACGATATCAGAAACCATCTTTTGAAAACCTTTTTAAACTAAATAAAACCAGCTTGATTTGCTTAGTAGTTTCTACGAAGTATGAAGTGTAATGACATCAGTAATTTCAGGAATGTCTTTAGGAAGACTTCAAAAAATTTTTGTTTGTTTTGGTAAAATTGCATTTTAATTCTGCTTCTTCCAATGAACAATATTATTTAATTTGAAAACTGATACACCAAGCAAAGAAAAGATTAACTCATGGACAAACTGCAAGCCAGATCACATTCAGACAAAAAGGAGCAGCTGAGAGATTTGGGGTTGTTTAGTCTGAAGAAAAGGCTGAGGGGAGCCCTCATACCTCATTGCTCTCTGCAACTACCTGAAAGGAGGTTGTGGAGAGGTGGGCATGGGTCTCTTCTCACAAGTTACAGCCAATAGGACAAGAGGAAATGGCACCATAAGTGAAGATCAGGTTTGAAACCATCTGAAGAACCTGAAGGTGCACAAGTCCATGGAACCTGACGAGATCCATCTGCATGTCCTGAGAGAACTGGTGGATGAAGTTGCAAAGCCGCTATCCATCATATTTGAAAAGTCGTGGCAGTCTGGTGAAGTCCCAGCTGACTGGAAAAGGGGAAACATAACCCCCATTTTCAAAAAGGAGCTAAAGGAAGACCCAGGAAACTGTCAGCCAGTCAGTCTCACCACTGTGCCTGGCAAGATCATGGAGCAGATCCTCCTGAAGGCTCTCCTAAGGCACACGGGGAATGAAGATGTGGTGACTGGTGGTAACCAACACAGTTTTACCAAGGACAAGTTGTGCCTCACCAATCTGGTGACCTTTTATGATGGAGTTACAGCTTTGGTGAACAAGGGAAGAGGAACTGACATCATCTACCTGGACTTGTGCAAAGCATTCAACACTGTCCCGCATGACATACTGGTCATGAAACTGGAGAAACATGAATTTGATGGATGAACCACTTGCTGAATAAGGAATTGGCTGAATGGTCGCACTCAGAGTTGTGGTCAACTGTTCAATGTCCAAACGGAAACCAGTGATGAGTGGTGTTCCCCAGGGACTCGTACTGGGACCGATACTGTTTAACCTCTTTGTCAGTGACATGGACAGTAGGATCGAGTGCACCCTCAGCAAGTTTGCAGATGACACCAAGCTGTGTGGTGCGGTTGACACCCTGAAGGAAGGGATGCCATCCAGAGGCACCTGGACAGGCTGGAGAGGTGGGCCTGTGAGAACCTCATGAAGTTCATCAAGCTCCAGCACCTGAGCAATCCCAAGCACAGATACAGGCTGGATGGAGAATGGCTTGAGAGCAGTCCTGAGGAGAAGGACTTGGGGGTGTTGGTCGATGAAAAACCCGGCAATGTGGGGTTGCAGCCCAGAAGGCCAACAGCATCCTGGGCTGCATCAAAAGAAGTGTGGCGAGCACGGCAAGGGAGGTGATTCTGCTCTGCTCTGGTGAGA
>NW_010190464.1:28635-30163 GCF_000695765.1 Mesitornis unicolor | reverse complement strand
ATTAATATGGACTCAATATAATATAGTCCATTACTTATTAACTCCGTTTTTCAAAAGCCTTAAGAACCTAAAAAAAAACCAGACCTCAAATAAATGAATAAAACCCGAGCTTCACTTTGGGGTTCTGGCCTTTCCAATTGTCCTCTCAATCCCATGAGCAAACTTACAGGCGTTATTAAACGCTTGCAAAAGAGGTCCAGGAATTTCTGTAGCAGTGTTATCCAACGAGATCTGCTTTCAAAGAGCCTGTGCTTCCTGCGAAGCTCATAGTCTCAGCTAATGAGAGCTTAACCACATGTTTGTGGCAGATGAAATAGTATCATTCTGCAATTATTATCATTCGAACATTATTTATTTAACCTGCAGCCACATTATATTGACTGCAGAATTGCTGTCATTTTTACTTCTGATGGCTCTCTTATTGAGCTGTGCTTGAGGAATCGTGCTTGGCGTTCCCAGCGCCGGAGACGTTTTTTCCCTGCACGCTCACCCTCTCCCCAGCCGAACCCAAGTCTCTGCTCCAAATCTGGTGGTTTTCAGGGTTTTTTAAACAGGGTTTTTTCACAGCTTTTCCTCTGTCCCACCTTCCTCTACTCATAATATTTGAGGAATTAATCCATTCTTGCCATCAGCACAAAACACCATGCATCAAAGAGTTCCAGATGCTGAAGGATGGAGTGGACTTTATTTCACCTTTGCAGCCTCCCCAGCTGCTCTGAAATCTCATATTAAAGAGCTGTAGAGGTAAGGCAGCATCTGAGGGGCTCTGCACACCCCAAAAAGTCAAAATGCAGAGCCAATAGCCTGCCTTGTGCCAAAAAACCTTCTCCAAGGTGGGCTGAAGGGAAGCAGAAAGGTGAGGCACAGCCACAGCCCCTGGTTTTTGCAGCAAAACAAGTACCAAGGGGTGCATTTCTTAAGATGTGAATGCCAGCAGTGTAAAAGAAAATCTGTCCTCCCGCTCTCTCCCAGCCCTGATTCTTCTCTCGCACGTCCCTCCCCTGAAGCCTAGTGAGATGTATTCACACAACAGGAAATCAAACATTCCCCTTCGCCTTTTTCTTTCTTCCTCTCTTTTATTTTCCCCCAAATGTAAAGGATGAAGTCATCTCTCCTCCGGTGATGAAACATCTGCCTGAAGAAGCTTGCAGTGCGATGCAACATATTTTGATCACTGCTACATCTAATTACAGAGAAGAGGAAAAATCACAAAGCGGGGTTTGGAATTATGTTTTTCCCCAAAATAAAAACCAACAAGGCAACTGAAAAATAATAGGAAAGCAGCAGTGCTGACAATCAGACCAGAGGCAGCTTCCCCAACAGCCTTGAAAGACAACACTAGCATACAGAGTCCACTTGGAAAAAGGAAACTTCAGAGTGAGATCAGGGAAAGATGAACTGCCCATGCCAAGGTCATCACAGAATCACAGAATATTGGGAGTTGGAAGGGCCCTGGAAAGCTCCCCCAGTGCAACCCCTACCAGAGCAGGATCACCAGAGCAGTCACACAGGAACACGGCCAGGGCTT
>NW_010190464.1:26807-28422 GCF_000695765.1 Mesitornis unicolor | reverse complement strand
TCCTCTGCTCCAAGCTCAAGAGCCCCAGCTCCCTCAGCCGCTCCTCAGCAGGAGATGCTCCACTCCCTCCATCACTTTGTGGCTCTGCTGGACTCTTTCAAGCAGTTCCTGTCCTTCTTGAGCTGCAGGCCCAGAACTGGACACAATACTCCAGAATATATACGTACATATATTACAGAATATAGCCATGTGAGAATTAAATCAGAATCTGGGTATCCCCAAAGCAAAAAATCACTCAAGCCAGGACATGGCAATAAGCTGACATGTCCATCCTTTTGGGTTCACCAGCACTTAGTCTAGGACAAGTCCTTGCAGATCCCTTGCACCTACTCCAACAGACAAGGAAAGGAGGAATAGTGATGGAGGAAGGAGACATCTGTGAGAGCAACGTTAAGCCCTAATGGCCAACCCATCCTCACAAGTTTCAACACCAACAGTTGATCTCCAGGAGCCAACAGGCAGAGGGAACAAAGGCTTCCTCTCCAAACTGAGAAGGGCTGCCTTATCCTCAGCAGAGGCAGGGACACTGCAGCTCCAAAAGTCCTGAAGGTCTGAAAACACTCAGGTGCAGCTTAAAGCAGGCAGCAGCAGTGGCAGAGCCCTCGCATTGGCCTCAATTCCTGAAGAAAACACACTGACAACAGGAGAGGTCTCAAAAGCACAGCAGGCATCACCACCCACATCCCCTTGATATTCAGAAGGGGCTGATTGCCTCTCTTCTTTATTGCTTCGCAGTGAAACGTTCGTGGGGTGCAGCCTCCAGCCGCCCTAGGCCGTTGTTCGCTGCAGGAAATAGAGGTTTTAGAAGTTCAAAATAAAGCCCTAATCACAATTGTTGCTATTTCCCTGTCTTGCTCTCTTCAAGCTCCAGGGGAGTCCATGGCTAACCAGAAACAAACACCACCTCTAACAAGACCTTGCGTGGCAGAGAACCAAGCGCAGGCACCTGGGGAGCCTGCTCAACCGCTTCGCTGCGGATATGATGACAGGTTGTTTAGAGCAGCCTACGGAAAGGCAGTGCAAAGTAAACAGAAGGCTACCTTCCCTCCACCTCGCCTCCCTGCTGGATTTCAAGGGAAAACTTGATTTCTTTCGAAACGCTTCAAGTTTCCAGAGGAGGAAAACAAAACGCTGTCTGTGACGAATGGAGTTTGGCAGCTGCACGGGACAGGTACGGCACTTAAAGCCATGGGAAACTGGCCCAAAACCTTCAGATGCCGCTAGGAAGCGAAGAGTTGATGGGAAAGGTGCCCGCAGACAGGCAGGGGATGGTCCCAAGTCCCCATTTTCCTTCACAGATGCTTGTCGTCAGCGTTCTGCTGGCAAACTCACCCCCATCCACTTTGCCAGCAAGCCCTTAGTAAAACCATTGCTCAAAGGTTGGCATTTGCCGCTTCTTGTGCAGACACACAAGTGAGCAGCAAGCGCCCTTCCTGAGCAAACAGCTCGCACAGATTTAATCCACGTCCATCCACACATGAAGAACAGGATGAAATAGCTGGAGCACACAGAAATCATCAACACCAGGACTGATTTGCTTAGGAATCACGCCTGCCAAATATGTTCCTGAAAGGTCGCATCCTCCACGTTGTAACTTTCCACCAAGTCATGTCTG
>NW_010190464.1:15586-26776 GCF_000695765.1 Mesitornis unicolor | reverse complement strand
GGGAAAGAGAAAAATCTTACCCCAGGGCTTTCCAAGGTGGAATTACTCCCCCAAAATCTCCCCTTTGTGTGCGTGGAGGGCATACACAGTCATCCCTGCAGAGCTCCACGTGTTCCCGTTCCTCAAGCAGCCCAGATCTGGTGCTTGACAAGGTCAAGCGCAAGAAGAAAGCTCACCCAAGGCTAATGGGAGGCAGAGAGTTGGAAGATTAGTCACCATCCAGATGTCTGCGTTTGCAGGGGAAGAGAGAAGCGCTGGGTAAAAAGCAAGACCAGCTGGTGAGGGGTGGAGGACAGGAGATGGTGTGGGACTCAGTCACTGGCTCTGCCTCCAAGCTGCGCAGCATCTGCTTTCCTCTCCGCACACCCCCCAGTTCACCTCAATCTCCAT
The DNA here is from genome assembly GCF_000695765.1 of Mesitornis unicolor. Lineage (NCBI taxonomy): Eukaryota > Metazoa > Chordata > Aves > Mesitornithiformes > Mesitornithidae > Mesitornis > Mesitornis unicolor. The sequence continues at coordinate 26,386 of NW_010190464.1, read as the reverse complement.
CTCTTGGGGCGCTGGAAGCTCTCTGGGGCTCACAAGGACAAGTTCTGCCAAGCACAACCAAAATCCCCACATCCCAGTAAGCAGGGTCAATGGGAGAACTGGTCCTGACCCTAAGCAGGACAGCTCTGAGAGAAAGCGAGGTTTCTTAGGTATTTCTGCTCTCTTGCAGGACACAGCAGAGTTCCCAAGCTGATCTGCGGGTTTATTTGAAGCATCAATGTTTGCTTAAGCAAATAGCTCAGAAAGCTCCACAAATAGCAGGCGAGTTGGCTAATTGGGAGAAGTCGGAGAACCACAGAGAAAAACACACACAGGCAGCACCGGAGGCAGCAAAGAGCATGGCTGAAGGGGTCCGGACACCCCAAAGGCACATTCGCCCTCCACAAACTGTTATTCTTGGTCCCGGTGCCACTGTCAACAACACTTTCTGCATATGCAAATAGGACCATACTCCTGCAATTACATGGCAATCAGAGGCAAATTACATTCTTGCTGTTTACTTTCACTGTCCTTAATTAATCCGGTTATTAGACGATTAATGAAGCTTGTTTGGTGAAAAACTCATAGCATTTACAGCAAGAGCTCAGACGTGCGCTCGGCTGGCATCTGGCTCCGCAAAACCAGCACACACGGGGCTGGAGGCAACTGGTCCAACCCCAGTCCCCGTGGCCACCAGCACTGGGGTGACACCGCAGCCTGCCCCATTGCTCAGAGAGGCTCAAAGCTTGGGTTTCCCAGCCAACCCTCGCTTGCTGCTCTTCTTCAAAGGCCATAAGGACCATCCCAGACCTCTTGCAAGGATGAAAGCTGCTGGAGGAGACTCCCAGCTCCATGAAACCACTGGCTGCCATCTCCCCTGCACCACCAGCCGGCTCCCAAGGCACCCTGCCCTCCCCAAAGGTCACCTCGGCTTGTGTTTGGTTAAGCTGCCGATAATTAAGTGGCATGTTCGTCTAATGATCAAATTGCTGCACCAGGAGCATGAAAGACCGAGGAGAACTAATTAAGAAGCTCATTTGCATACTCCAGAGTTTCCGGTGCATGTATGGGGTTCCCATAGCAACCAGTACAAAAGCTGATGATGGTGTGTGGGTTTTATTGGGTTTTTAAGTGCTGTTCCTTCCCTTTGTTATCCCCAGCAGATAACAAAGGCTCTGCGAGGAAGGTGGGGTGACACCAGCTCAGGAGGGGGGGTTCTGTGCAGCGGGGAGCAACACAACCTGCTGCAAGCGTAGGGGGGCACGGATCCCACTCACGGTGCCATTCAGCTCCGACACCTGGAGAGGAAGCATTTTGGGGGTGGATGCACAGCCAGAAAACACATTTGGACATGATTCCCTCACCTGATGCTGCTCTATCAAAGAGACTTTCATGGGTCGCTTTGACCCATAAGGAGCAGAGAAGTCTGGCAAGGGATTGCACCAGATTTCACAGCACCCTGCATTAGGGGCTGGCTGCAGGGAGCCCAGGTTGTAATTTACAGCACCCAGGACACACCAAGCATTGTGGGACACAGTGAGAGCCCCCCAAAACAACATCCCAGTACAGGCAAGAAGGAAACAGGGCACAGAGCAGTAAAGATGTCAGCTCAAGCCACAGCAGTTCCCAGCAGGGGAATGCAGGCCAGCACCACGCTCCTTTCATCGCAGCACTTCTCCTAAGCACCAAGATTTATTTTTTTATTTCTTCTTCTGCTTTGTATTTCTGGCAAGAAACCTTTGCATTTAGATAAGGAATAAAGCCTGGGATCAGATCCGAACTCCGCAGCAGAGAAGATCAACGTTTTAATGAATTAAATATATTCTAAACTAAACGTAACCTCTTAGCACTCAAAAAAAATTTCGAGCGAGAATAATTTAAAGAAAAAGCCAACAATCCAACTCATTTCAGCTCTCCCTGGCTGTGAACTGGCCACAGGCCAATCAATTATCTCAAATTTATTCGTTATTCAACTTTCCTCCGACAGCCAATTTCCAGGCTGTGAATTGTAGGTGAGCAGTTCCTCCTGTGATGGCCACGCTCTCCTTTCAGACCAGTTTGTGAATCAGCAGCTTTACTGGGCTGCCTGGGAGCATCGCCTGGCCTGGGGCCACGCACAGCGGGACACAACCGGAGCAAGGCAGGACGCTTGGCTGGCACATTCAACGCAGTGAGGTTTGCAGGGCCATCGCTCGCTCGACATCCAGCAGCGGCTTTTACAGATGCAAACACAGCGCAAGCTGCGAGGAGCATCCCCCAAGGGCTGCCAGGCCTGGGAAAATACATTTAATTCCTCCCTGGTAATTTGCTGTTGCGCAGGGAGGACACACAGCCTGAGCTGCATCGCCCCGCACCAGCAAAGCGCGTTTTGTCGCGGGCGCCAGATGCCTGCGATTGAAACACGAAGACCCAGCGTGCGTGCAGATGGATGGCAGGGCGAGTTTGGGAGCAGGAGGATGCAGGGATGAAACCTCAGATATTGAGCTCCAGGCCAAGTGCAGGCACCATCAGGGCTTGTGGGCACCCAAAATTCTCCCATCTCTCAAACCTTGCACCTTGCTGTTACCCACACCAATACAGAAGCAGCCCTTTCCTCTGTTCCCAGTCTACCCAGCATCCTGGAAAGATCTCCTAAGCCTTCAAGCTGGAAGAAGTCCCCCTTGCCTATCCAAAGCCTTCTCCTCCCCTAGCATTGTTTTCCTTTCTCCTTCTCCCCTGCTTTTTTATTCTCAATAAAAACATAATTACGGGCTTTTAAAAAAAGCAAATTATAGTGACATACTTTAATTATCTTCAAGCAATGAAGGACTAAATTACACAGTCAGGGAATCGGAGGTTACCTAAAAATAAAAGCAAGAAGCTTCATTAAATGCTAATTGCAGCTTTCGCCGCTGAAGTGAGATTTCAACACAATCTGCCATTGACTCGCTCGGCCATACAAGAGAACATCGGCGTCGGGGAGAGACCCTGGCATATGTGTGAGCTTCTTGCCAAACTGCAGGACTGGGGTGCACCCACTGCCCCCCAGGACCATTCAGAGCCATCACCCATCCTCACAGCTCTCCATCCTCCTCACTGGCTTCCCACGGCCCAGGAAAATGAACTTCGAGGTGCTGATGCTCCAGGCCAAAGGTTTTGGCTGGCAGCGGCTCTCGTTAGGACAAACGCTTCCCAGCTCAGAAATTAGCTCCACTTGCTCGCTGCAGAGCTGGTCCCCCGCTGCGTAATGAACCGCAACATCTGTCACAGGCGTTGCTGCCTTCTGCTCCAAATCCAAGTCGCATCCTGTTCCGAGCAGCTCTCAGACCTCCTGGGGCCACACCGGGACTCCATGGGTCTCCCCATGGGAAAGGAGCTGGATGGGGACCCTTTTTGGAGCAAAGGAACGAGCCCCTTTCTACTCCAGCCTTGCTCTTTCCATCCTTTTCCTCCAGATTTCCTTAGTAAAGGTGGCTTCAACAGGAGGTCTCCACACATGGGTGGCAGGGGAGTGATATTTTACCCCCAAAATTAAATCTGCAGAGGAGCAAGGGACGAGGCAGAGGATAGACTGCAAAAACTCGCGGAGAATTTATTTTGTTTTTCCGTTTCCTGTCGAGCTGACCTAATTGTGTCGCTAAAGCCTGTAATTTGCCTCTCGGAGAAGGGAGTTAATGACGGGCTCCACGCTGCTGCTGCTGCTCTGCATGGGGCTGGGGAGAAAAGCCTGCACGCAGCCCCTCACCACATTGCAGAAAGGGCAGAGAGACCCCAAAAACCTTCTGTTTGTCCCTGCAAAGAGGAGTTGGGGATTGGGAAAGGCAGCTAAAACCAACCGAAAATTCAAGGGGGTAAAGGTACAAGGAGGTGATGGAGGAAAATTGCCCCAGTCCAGGTTTCTAACCCCCTCCATTTCTCAGCTTCACAGAAGAGGTGGAAGAAAAACCCACAGAGGTCAACCACTCGGTGAACTCGGGCAATTATTGCTGTTTAAACTCAACAACTCTTCACGGAAATAAGGGGGAAATCAGACAAGTGCTTTTCAGCTGTATGAGAGAAACACCACCACGGATTTCAGGGCAGGTGCCTCATTTATAAAGACATCCACAAAGTACAAAATCCCAGGAATTCCCTCAGCAGATCCCACAGTATCCACTCTGCACAGCCACCAGCAGCAGAATTGACCCCCAAAGTATGAAGCAAAGCAGAAAGTCCACCCTAAAAACACTGGTGAGCTCCCAAAACTGCCTCAGCATCATCTATCCCCCCTCTGCAGACACCAGCACCAGAGCCTGCCCGGCTCCGCGCTGCTCTGCATCCATCTCAATTGCTTATAGACTGCTCCCTTTTAATTAGCTTTCATAATCAAATAAGTGTCTGGAATTAAACAGCACTGTATCATGAAATGTTGTATAAAATTAACCAGCCATGTTGGGAGGTCACTGCATCTGCTGCCGAAACGTGGCCGGCGCTGGGAGGACACAGGACTATTTAGCAGCTCACAGGAACGGTGCCAGCGAGTGCAAGTTTTAGCTGATAAAAAAATGGGGCCAATTAAAATTCTGTTTCGAGACCGGCGAGGTTGAGTTTCTGCAAATATTTTGCATATCCGTTAAAGAGCATCTTTATATCATTTAAGCTAAAGCCTGCAAGGAATACGACTGAATCGCTGTAAAGCACACTTACACCAAAATAAGTACCCACATGAGGGCTCTTTTGATTTAACACTCCACCAGATCCATCAAGAAATCGGGGTAGCGATTGCCTTTAAATAGGGCCTGATGCAAGAGGGGAACATGAATCTGCTTGAAACTGCATTCAAAGTCTTGCCAAGCGCCTTCTTCCCCAAGTAAGCACCCAAAGCGCCCCTTTGGGATGTGCCCCCCTGGGCTGTTGAAGCCCAGACCCCATCAGTTTTGGAGCTACTGGGTGTAACTGGGAGCCACCAGCAGCCCAGCTCTCCTCAGGACACGCTCTAGGGCTGTCTGCATTTTTAGGGAAGCAATTTGAAGGCAGAAATGCTCGAGAAGAGACAGAGGAACACCTTGAAGAAGTATTTGCACATGAAAATATTCATGCTTTGTTCAAATACTGAAGCAGAGCAGTTTGATCAGCCCAGCTCTGCATCCCTCCTGGATAGAAAGCATCAGCCCAGGTCTCCTCTTCCCCACATCCCCATCCATTGCTGGTGCCCTGCAGAACTCCCTGGGCCATCAGGGGATGGACAAACTTGGGAGATCTGCTCGGTGGCAGCCACAGCCTCTCTGGAGGACTCGAGCATCCCTCAGGATGCACAGCCGTGAAGGGAGGGGGTGATGCTGTTCCTGAGGTAAAATCAGCCTCTCCAGTCATCATCAGGCAGAGTTTAGGGGAGAAAGCTGCTTATAGAAACAGCAGAGCTGTATCTCAGAGCTAAGAACAGCACCAGAGACATCAACTCGGGTTTTCTGGGAGCCATCTGAAGCAGGCGACATTTCACATCCGATCCGACAGTGATGGATGCGGTGGGAACCGAGCAGTTTTTTTCCTCCCGAGAAGCTCTTTTGACAAGTATGATCTTATCAAAGTCTCAAGCTTTCCATTATGTTTCCTTTTTTCTTTTTTTAACTCCTGCCTTCGAGCCAAGCCCCATCCCCTCCGTGCTGACAGGGAACAGTCGCGTTTCCCTGCAGGCACTGATCAATGCTGCAGCTCCCCACGGTGCCCAGCACTGAGACCTCCCTTCCCCAGGGCACCACCAGAGCCACGATTAATCCACAAATAGGTCTAGAAACAGGCAAAACACAGGGGTAACTTCACTCATGCTCAGAGAAGGGAATATATGGGCGCCTTTGGGCTGGGAGGAACACCTCAAAAGGATGGGGAGATGTCCCAGCACCCTCATTGCCCCTGCAAGGTCAGGACACCGCCACCAACTCTTTTTCTGGGTGCATAAATCAAAAAACCACCCGAAAACTGGGGGCAGCCCACTTCTCTGAGGCAGACACCTTCCTCTGCCTTCTTTTCCCATCTTTCATCTCCTCTCCAGAAGAAAAACAAGCTTGGACCACCACAACCTTACCCAGCAGCAAGCAAACACAGCCACCCCCATTCCAAGAGCACTGGGACAGAGACTGCAGCAGCAAACACACCAAAACTCCCCAAAACCAGGCAGAAACCAAGACTCTTTGAAACACCACCTACCTTGCACAGCAGGCTGTGCCATCCCAAAGGGCAGACTGGAGTCAGGAAAAGGAAACCTCCCTGCAGGAAGGGCAGAGCAGCTTTTATTAACTCCCTAATTAGCCCAGGTTGGTGCTGACGAGGAGGGTGGAGCTGGCCCTGCCTCTGATGGGAAAAAAAAAACCCAGAACAACCCTGGAAAATCCCTTTCTCTGCTCCATCCCTGCAGCCCCAGCCCACATTTGAGGGAAGAGGAGGAATCAGCCCTTGGAGCCCCCAATCCTGACCCCTGAGTATGGGCTCCAGCACCCAGGGGTGCTGAGCTTCTCCCCATCCCCTCACAAGGACCTCATTTGCAGCAAGATGGCTTGGAGGGGAAGGACACCAAGCCCCATCCCATCCTGGAGCACCCAAACCCTTCCCCGTCAGCCAAAACCACGTCACCTCCTGGAGCCAACAGTCACCAAGAGACAGCAAACGCCGAGTGCAAAACCATGGTCTTTTATTAGAAATCTCCTCGTATAAAAATGATCATGCTCTACACAGTCATCGAATAATTCATAAACATCCAGGCACTGAACTTTGTCATTTTTTTTGTGTGTTTTTGTTTTTTGACTGGTCATACATAAAGCAGACATATTTCAATCCATATGGTCATCACATACATTAATTAACCACCTATAGAAATCAGCACTTTGAACACAGCCTAGGTTTTATTTCATTTTATTTTGTTGTCTGTTTTTTTTTTCATTTAAATTTTATGTATTTTTATTTATTTTTCCTTTTTGCAACATATAGAATTTGGTAGGATACGGGGGGGGAGAGAGAGAGTGAAGAGGGACGGAGGAAGACAGGAAGAAAAGAAAATGAGGTATTAAAACAAGAACAAAAAAAAAATCAAGGAAGAGAAACCAGAAGGCTCTGCACAACCACAAACAACCTCACAAGTTGCAGAAAAGGGGAAAATGTTGGGTCTCTTGTGGTTTTTTTTGCCAAGATACAGAAAAAAAACCCCCAAAGACTTGCCCAAGTCCGTCGCCTCTTCCCCGCGCTGCGATCCCCCCCTTGCTCGACTGTTCCTGTTCCTCCGTGGGGAGCCATGCATCGTCACGGCGGTCGGTGCTTTGATTTAATTGTTCCTTTAGGATTTCATTGGGTTTTTTGCTGCTGTTGATCGGCGTCTCCCCCGGGAGCTCTGCTGGGAGCGCGTCCTCCCGCTGCCACCTCCGCGTCCCATCCGGTTCCCCGTCCAGCGCCCGGCGATGCCGCTCGGCTCCCTCCCGCGCCGGGGCGTCTGCAGCCTCCTCCGTGCCAGGCAGTCGCGATGGCTGGGGCTAAATGGCGTGGTTGCTATAGCTGACGTACGTCTGTTTGGTGGCCAGTGCTGGAAAGACAGATAAAATTCACATATAGCATCAATGGAGGCCACCCGCCCATCCCGGCTCTGGTCCTGTCCCCCCAACCTGACCACCGTGACATGGGATCTTTCTCCATGGGAGCACTTTATCATAGAAAACCAGTATCATAGAATACCAGGTTGAAAGGGACCACCTTTAAAGAAAGATCATCCCAAAAAGAGACCCCAGGATGCAACCCGAGCCATGGGAAAGTGTTCTCGGGCTCCCATTCGCTGCCTTCAGCGATCCTTCCCAGCCAAACCCACAGGTGTATCCACACAACCCAATAATTATGTGCATTAGTGATCATTTAGTTATCAAAAAGCGTAATTCTGCCTTGACTGCGGTATAACAGTGGCGTAAGTGCAGCCTGTGCGTTATCAGCAGTCACTCCGCTCCCCTGCTCGCACGGCAGGAATACATTGATTTATTTCTAAGAGATATTTCTGGATATTTCTCCATCGTGTATCAGCCCGAGCACGGGGTCCTGGCTCTCCCTTGGGTGCCTGGGTGGGCTTCGAGCTGCTCCCTACAACATCTCCCATGGGAGTCGGCCTTGCTCCTTTGCCCATGGAGGGCAGCTCCGCAGACGTGAAAACAGCGCGGTTGGACCAAGAACCTGCCTTTTCTTGTATATTTTAATTTGAAAATCTCTCAGCCTTGCCCCTCTGGTGGCAACTGCAAGGCTGGAGGAAGAGCTGGGCTGTGCCTGTTTCGCCTTTCCCCACAAACAGGTCCAAGCTGGGCACCCTGCACGCCGCTCCGTGGGTGACACAAAGCACCAGCCCCGCTGCGCCCCTCACTGAGGGTCCCTGTGCTCGGGTGCTGGATGAGACCACATCCACAACCCTGCTGCCACCTTCCAGCTTCCCCAGCCCTCGAGACGGGGTCAAACACATGAGGAGAGGAAACAACGGTCTACAAAGCCACTGCGCATCCCACACCAACTGCGGGGGAGCCACAGCAAGGCCCAGCGCCAGTGAAACGCCAGCTAGCCATAAATCTTCCCGCTCCCCGCAGGGCTGCACCGCTGCAGCACATCGCTCGCTTTCAGCTGCCACAACTCAGGGAGATGTGGAAACAGCAGCGTGCAATGCCCTGGCTTGTCCCAGCACTATGGAGATGCACCATGAGGTCCCCAGGTACCACCATGAGGTCCCAGGTACCACAGGGCACAGCAGACACACAGACACCCCCCAGCCAAGGGCACGGACAAGCATCGGGACAGACAGCAAAGCCCACAACACCACAAGCGGCACAAACACGTCCCCTGCGGAGCCCAGGGGGATGCTGATGGTGCCTCGGTGCCAAACCAACCTTGCTGCAGCTTTCAGACTGGTGTTCCCAGCTAACAATTAGACAGGCCATAAGAAATTAGAGCTGACAGAGCGATTTGTCAGCCGCGGTGTTTTCATCGCCGAGCTGTCCATATCAAAGCCCTGTGAATTATTTATTCTGTTGTTTATTTAAGGATACGTGACCTGCCGGTGACAGAGGGAGAAAGGACCCCTTGGTCCTGCTCTGACACCCCTGCCGTGCCCTCCTGCCCCCAGCACTGACACCGTGCCTGGCTCCTGGCCTCGGGAGCGCACTAAGCGTATTCCCCATGCGAGACACATCGGAGCGGGAGACGCGGCAGGCAGACGGGAGGCTCAGCTCTCCCTGCTGCCAGCACGTTTGCTCCTCAGAGGCTCCTGCTGCGAGTCCCGCGGGGGAGAAGGATGCTCAGTGCGGCAGAGAGCATATGGGAATGTCTGGGCTTGGGTCCTGGATGATGCTCGCTGCATCCGGGACTGCAGGTGCTGCTGCAAAGGGAGCATCAGTGCTTTGGGGTGGCAGAGAATTGGCCAGCAGCGAGACACGGTCACAGATGCACAGTCCATGACAGCGAAGCCATCCTTTAACCCAGGGACCCCCAGATCCCCCAGCTTTGCATGGAGCATCCCTTGCTTAGGCAAAATAGGGGTGACAGAGGGACCCCTACCCACTGCAACGTTGGGAGAGGACCACAGAGCACCCAGATCTGATGGCAGCTGTCAAAAGCTGCTCCAGCATGGGCAGTGAGGGGGTCTGACTGTGTTAGATGCCCTGCGCGCTGCAGATGGGCAGATGAAAGAGGCGATTATGTGGAGAGACATCACATACGGAGCCACCGCCAGCGAGAGCCATTGCTCAGAGTGATGGGAACGTGGAGGGTATGCAGAGATGCCAAGGGATATTAAACAGCTCGGGCTGGAAAGACAGCAAGCGTGGGATTACAAAGACAATCGCGGCTTTCCATGGAAATGCCGTTTGGTCTCTGTCCCACTGGTGCTGAAACCCAGAAACGCTGCTGGTACATGAGGTACATTTGTATTTCCACAGGGTTTTCTTCGGATTTAGCCCAAATGGGATTTCCCTTCTCAAAGGGCCCCAGCAGCATTGGCTCCAACCATTTCCTCCTCCTGCGAGGCTCTGGTTTTGGAAAGCAAACAACCTCTGTCCCTGTCTCAACCTCAGCTCCAGCCTGGCCCCAGGAACAGCACACACCAAACGTTTTTCCGGGAGCAGCTCCAGACACTCGGGGTGGGCTGAGATTTGGATCCTTCTCTGGGTGTTCTAGCAATTTCTGTGTGCCCCAGCCAGGATCTCTCTATGCAGCAGCATGAGCCCCTCTCCAGCGAATTTCCCCTGCTGCCCACCCAGCATTTCTTGGATGGGAATGAATTAACAAGAGAGAATCTGCCCTGCCCACAGACAGGGGCTGATGCTGACCCCTCGCCGACAGCCGGGGGTCCCTGTTCATGCCACAGATACCCAGAGCACAGCTCCCTCCTTGGGGCGGCTTTGGACCACAGAGCGGTGGTCCCCAGTCTGGGAGTTGTAGCCCTTCCCATGCCACTCTCACTCCTGGAGATGGTGGCCAAACCATGGGGCAGGAGGGAGCAGAGACGTCGCTTTGCCAAGGAGCAGCGGTGCCAGCATCGCTTGTGCCCATGGAGAACAGCACAGCTATGGCCCATCAGGGCTTCCCAGCACTGTGTTGGTCCCCAGCAGCACCATTTCCCCAGCCCCACGAGGAACCACCTTACCTTGTGTTTCCAGATTTTCACAGAGCTCTGATTTGGCCTCTCCATTGGGGCGGAAACCTCCCTTCTGAGAGAACTTGTTGGACATGGTGGCCGCCGTCACCACCGCCTTGAGACTCCGCTTGCGCTTGGGGACGTTCTGCTCCGGGTGGAAGAGGATGATGTACACCTTGGGCATGTAGAGCATGCCCAGGGACACCGAGGCACTCAGACTC